>NW_027522403.1:0-168880 GCF_052094955.1 Ictidomys tridecemlineatus | reverse complement strand
CTGAGGTACAGAAGGATAGTTGCAGAGAAAAGAGGTTGGAGACTGCGGTTTAGAAGACTGTTATAGAGCGCAGAGTTTCGAGATTGGGGTACAAAAGAACTGTTACAGAGAGCAGAGGTTGGAGACTGGGGTGCAGAAGGACTGTTACAGAGATCAGAGGTTGGAGATTTAGGTGCAGAAGGATTGTTACAGAGAGAAGAGGTTGGAGACTAGGTGTAGAATTACTGTTACAGAGTGCAGAGTTTGGAAACTGTGGTTCAGAAGGATCTTTGCAGAAAGCAGAGGTTAAAGACTGAGGTGCAGAAGGATCATTACAGAGAGCAGAGTTTGGAGACTGGGGTAAGAAAGACAGTTACAGAGAGCACATTTTGGAAACTGGGGTGCAGAAGAAATGTTGCAGTGAGCAGAGATTGGAGACTGTGGTACACAAGTACTGTTACAAAGAGCAGATGGTGGAGACTGGGGTGCAGAAGGAATGTCACAGAGAGCAGAGCTTGGAAACTGGGGTGGAGAAGGATGTTACAGAGAGCAGAGGCTGGAGAGTGGGGTCAGAATGACTGTTGCAGAGAACAGACGTTGGAGAGTGGGGTGCAGAAGGATCATTGCAGAGAGCAGATTTTGGAAACTGAGGTGCAGAAGGATCGCTACAGAGAGCAGAGTTTGGAGATAGGGGTGCAGTAGGATAGTTACAGAGAGCACAGGTTAGACACTGGGGTGCAGAAGAAATGTTGAACAGAGCAGAGGTTGGAGACTGGGGTGTAGAAGGACGTTAGCAGAGAGCAGAGGTTGGAGACTGGGGTGTAGAAGGACTGTTGCAGAGAGCAGACGTTGGAGACTGGGATACAGAAGGATCGTTGCAGAGAGCAGATGTTGGAGACTGGTGTGTAGAAGGACTTTTGCACAGAGCAGAAGTTTGAAACTGGGGTGCAGAAGGACTGTTGCGGAGAGCAGAGTTTGGAGACTGAGGTGCAGAAGGACTGTTACAGGCAGCAGATGTTTTAGAATGGCATGCAGAATAACTAATACGGAAAGTAGAGTTTGGAGACTGGGGTGCAGAAGGACTGTTACAGAGACCAGAGTTTGTAGCTTGGGATTTAGAAGGACAGCTGCAGAGAACAGAGGTTGGATACTGGGATGCACAAGGGCCGTTGCAGAGAGATGAGGTTGTAGACTGAGTGCAGAATGACTGTTACAGAGAGCAAAGTTTTAAGAACAGGGTGCAGAAGAATCTTACAGAGAGCAGACGTTGGAGACTGGAATGCAGAATGATCGTTGCAGAGAGCAGAGGTTGTAGACTGTGGCGTAGAAAGACTTTTGCAGAGAGCAGAAGTTGGAGACTGGCGTGCAGAAGGCCTGTTACAGAGAGCAGAGTTTGGAGACTGGGTAGCAGGAGACATGTTACAGAGAGCAGATATTGGAGACTGGGTAGCAGGAGACCTGTTGCAGAGAGCAGATGTTGGGGACTGGGGTGCAGAAGGATTGTTACAGATAGTATAGTTTTGAGACTTGGGTTTAGAAGGATTGTTGCATAGAGCAGAAGTTTCAGACTGAGGCTTAGAAGGACTGATAAAGAGAGCAGAGTTTGGAAATTGGGGTGCCAAATGACCGTTATAGAGAGAAGAGGTTGGAGACTGAGATGCAAAAGAATCGTTGCAGAGAACAGAAGTTGGAGACTGAGGTGCAGAAGGATCGCTACAGAGAGCAGAGTTTGGAGACCCGGGACCAATAGGATAGTTTCAGAGAGCACAGGTTGGAGACTGGGGTGCAGAAGAAATGTTGCAGAGAGCAGAGTTTGGAGACTGGGATGCAGAAAGATCGTTGCAAAGAGCAGATGTTGGATACTGGGGTATAATAAGACGTTTGCTGAGAGCAGAGGTTGGAGACTAGGGTGCAGATGGACTGTTGCATAGAGAAGAGGTTTGAGACTGAGATTCAGAAGGACTTTTACAGAGAGAAGAGATTTTAGACTGGGGTGCAGAATAACTGATACGGAAAGTAGAGTTTGGAGACTGGGGTGCCGAAGGACTGCTGCAGAGAGCAGATGTTGGAGACTGAAGTGAAGCATGATCGTTGCAGAGAGAAGAGCTTGGAGACTGTGGTGCAGAAGGCCTGTTACAGAGAGCAGAGATTGGAGACTGATGTGCAGAACGCCTGCTACAGAGAGCAGAGTTTGGAAACAGGGGTGCAGAAGGACTTTTAAAGATAGCACAATTTCGCGACTGGGCTGCAGAAGGATCTAACAGAGAGCATTTTGTAGACTGAGGTTCAGAAGGACTGCTACATACAGCAAAGTTTGGAAACTCGGGTGCAGAAGGATTTTTGAAGAGAGCCGTGTTTTCAGACTGAGGTGCAGAAGGACTGTTTCAGAGAGCAGATGTTGGATCTTGGGGTTCAAAAAGACTGAAACAGAGAGGAGAGTTTGGAGACTGGGGTGCAGAAGGATTGTTGCAGAGAGCACAAGTTGGAGACTGGGGTACAGAAGGCCTGTTACAGGGAGCAGAGTTTGAAGACTGGGGTGCAGAAGGCCTGTTACAGAGAGCAGAGTTTGGGGACTGGGGTGCAGAAGACTCTTACAGAGAGCAGCGTTTGGAGAATGGGTTGCAGAAGGATCTTACAGAGAGCAGAGTTTGGAGACTGAGGTGCACAAGGACTTTTACAGAGAGTAGGGGGTGGAGTCTGGGGTGCAGAAGGAGTGTTACAGAGAGTAGAGTTTGGAGATTGGGGTGCAGAAGAACTGCTACTGCAGAAGGCCTATTAAAGAGAGCAGAGTTATAAGGCTGGGGTGCAGAAGGCCTCTTTTAGAGAGCAGACTTTGGAGATTGGGGTGCAGAAAGACTGTTACAGAGAGCAGAGTTTGGCGAATTTTTTGCAGAAGGAACTTACAGAGAGCAGAGTTTGGAGACTGAGGTGCAGAAGGACTTTTACAGAGAGTAGTGTTTGGAGACTGAGGATCAGAAAGAACGTTGTATACAGCAGAGGTTGGAGACTGATGTTCAGACGAATTGTTACAGAGATCACAGGGTGGAGACTGGAGTGCAGAAGGAGTGTTACAGAGAGCAGAGTTTGGAGATTGGGGTGCAGAAGAACTGTTACCGAGAGCAGAGGGTGGAGACTGGGGTTAAGAGGACTGTTGCAGAGTGTAGAGTTTGGAGTCTGAGGTGCAGAAAAACTGTTACAGAGAGCAGAGTTTGGAGACTGGGGTTTAGAAGGATTGTTGCAGACAGCAGAGGTTTCAGACTGAGGCTTAGAAGGTCTGTTTCAGAGAGCAGAGGTTAGAGTCTGAGGTTCAGAAGAACTGTTTCAGAAAGCAGAGGTTGGCAATTGGGGTGCAGAAGGACCGTTATAGAGAGTAGTGGTTGGAGACTGAGGTGCAGAAGGACTTTTACAGAGAGGAGATTTTGGAGACTGGGGTGCAAAAGGATTCTTACAGAGAGCAGAAGATGGAGACTAGGGTGCAGAAGGATCCTTGCAAAGTGCAGAGGTTGGAGAATGAGGTGCAGAAGGATTGCTACAGGGAGAAGAGGTTGGAGACTTGGGTGCAGCAGGACAGTTACAGAAAGTACAGGTTGGAGACTTTGGTGTAGAAGAAATGTTGCAGAGAGCAAAGGTTGGAGACTGGGGTGTAGAAGTCCTGAAGCAGAGAGCAGAGGTTGTAGACTGGGTGCAGAAGGACTGTTGCAGAGAGCAGTTGTTGGAGACTGGTATGCAGAAGGATCATTGCAGAGAGCAGAGGTTGGAGACTGCGGTTTAGAAGGACTGTTGCAGAGAGCAGATGTTGGAGACTGAGGTGCAGAAGGATTGTTGCAGAGATAAGAGGTTGAAGACTGGGGTGAAGAAGACCTGTTACAGAGAGCAGAGGTTGGAGACTGGGGTGCAGAAGGATTGTTGCAGACATCAGAGGTTTCAGACTGAAACTTAGAAGGACTCATACAGAGAGCAGAGGTTGGATTCTGAGATTCAGAAAAACTGTTACAGGAAGCAGACTTTGGCAATTGGGGTGCAGAAGGACCGTTATAGAGAAAAGAGTTTGGAGACTGAAGTACAGAAGCACTGTTAGAGAGAGCAGAGTTTGGAGACTTTAATGCAGAAGGACCGTTGTAGAGAGCAGGTGTTGGAGAGGGTGCAGAAAGACTGTTACAGAGAGCAGAGGTGTCAGACTGAGGTGCAGAAGGACTGTTACTGAGAGCAGAGGTTGGAGACTGAGGTGTAGAAGGACTGTTACAGAGAGCAGAGTTCGGAGACTGAGGTGCAGAAGGACTATTACAGAAAGAAGTGGTTGGAAATTGGCGTGCAGAAAGACCGTAACAGAGACCAGAATTTGGAGACTGCAGTACAGAAAAACTGTAACAGAGAGCAGAGGTTGGAGACTGAGGTGCAGAATAATAGATACAGAGAGCAGAGGTTTTAGACTGGGTTTTAGAAGGATCCTACAGAGTGCAGAGAGAGTGAAATGCAGAAGGACTGTTACAGAGAGTAGAGGTTGGAGACTGAGGTGCAGAAGGACCTTTGCAGAGAACAGAATTTGGAATCTGAGGTGCAGAAGGATTGTTACAGAGAGCAGAGTTGGAGACTGGGTGCAGAAGGACTGTTGCAGAGAGCAGAGGTTTGAGACTGGGGTGCAGAAGGAATATTGCAGAGAGCAGAGGATGGAGACTGGGCTGCAAAAAAATGTTGCAGAGAGCAGAGGTGTCAGACTGAGGTGCAGATGGACTTTTACAGAGAGCAGAGGTTTGAGACTGAGGTGCAGAAGGATAGATACAGAGAGCAGAGTTTTGAGACTGGGTTTTAGAAAGATCCTACAGAGAGCAGAGTGTGGAGAGTGAAGTGCAGAAGGACTGTTACAGAAAGTAGAGGTTGGAGACTGAGGTGCAGAAGGACCGTTGCAGAGAACAGAGTTTGGATACTGGCGTGCAGAAGGACTCTTTCAGAGAGCAGAGGATGGAGACTGGGCTTCAGAAGGAATGTTGCAGAGAGCAGAGGTTGGAGAATGTTGTTCAGAAGGACTCTTAGAGAGAGCAGGAGTTAGAGACTGGGCTGCAGAAAGACTGTTGCAAAGAGCAGAGGTTAAAGACTGAGGTGCAAAATCTTGTTACATAGAGCAGAGGTTGGACACTGGGGTGCAGAATGATCGTTGAAATAAGCAGAGCTTGGAGACAGGGTTGCAGAAGGATCTTACAGAGAGCAGAATTTGGAAAATGAGTTGCAGAAGGACTGTTGCAGAGATCAGAGGTTGGGGACTGCGGTGCAGTAGGATCATTGAAGGAATCAGAAGTTGGAGACTGGGGTGCAGAAGGATCGTTTCAGAGAGCAGAGTTTTGAGACTGGTGTGCAGAAGGCCTATTACAGAGAGGAGAGGTTGGAGACTGGGGTGCAGAAAGACTGTTATAGAAAGCAGAGTTTGGAGACTGAGTTCCTGAAGGATCTTACAGAGAGCAGAGTTTGGAGACTGAGGTGAAGGTGGACTGTTACAGAGAGCAGTGGTTCAAGACTGGGGTGCAGAAGGATCGTGCAGAGAGCAGAGGTGTCATACTGAGGTGCAGATAGACTGTTACAGAGAGCAGAGGTTGAAGACTGAGGTGTAGAAAGACTGTTACAGAGAGCAGAATTTGGGGACTGAGGTTCAGAAAGACTGTTACAGAAAGCAGAGTTTGGAAATTGGGCTGCAAAAGGACCGTAAGAAAGACCAGAGTTTGGAGACTGTGGTATAGAAGAACTGTAACAGACAGCAGAGGTTGGAGACTGAGGTGCAGAAGGATAGATACACAGAGCAGAGGTTTGAGACTGGAGTTCAGAAGGACTGATACAGAAAGCAGTGTTAGGACACTGGGGTGCAAAAGGACCATTACAGAGAGCAGAGGTTGGAGACTGCGGTACAGAAGGACGGTTACAGAGAGAAGATGTTGGAGATTGGGAGAAGAAGGACTGTTGCAGAGGACAGAGTTTGGAGACTGGGGTGTTGCAGGACATTTGCAGAAAGCATAGTTTAAAGAATGGGGTTGAGAAGGAATGTTACAGAGAGCAGAGTTTGGATACTGGAGTGCAGATGGATCTTATAGAAAGCAGAGGTTGGATACTTTGGTGCAGAAGGACTGTTGACCAGAGCAGAGGTTGGAGACTAGGGTGAAGAAGGACTTTTGCAGACAGCAGAGGTTGGAGACTTGGTTGCAGAAGGACTGTTGCAGAGAGCAGAGTTTGGAGACTGGAGTGCAGAAGGACTGTTACGGAGAGCAGAGTTTAGAGACTTGGAGTGAAGAAGTCTTTTAACATAAAGAAAAGGTTGGAGACTGAGGGGCAGAAGAGTTGTTACAGAGAGCAGAGTTTTCAGACTGGGGTGCAGAAGGACTATTGCAGAGAGAAGAGGTTGGAGACTGGGGTGCAGAAGGACAATTACAGAGAACAGAGGTTGGATACTGAGTTGCAGAACGACTCTTAGAGAGAGAAGAATTTGGTGACTAGGGTTCAGAAGGACTGAAACAAAAAGCAGAGTTTGGAGTCTGTGCTGCAGAAAGACCTTTGCAGAGAGCAGAGTTTGAAGACTGCAGAATAGAAGGACTGTTGCATAGAGAAGAGGTTGGAGAGTGAGGTGCAGAAGGATAGATACAGTGAACAGAGGTTGGAGACTGGGGTTCAGAAAGACTGATACAGGAAGCAGAGTTTGGAGACTGGGGTGCAGAAGGACTGTTACAGAGAGCAGAGTTTGGAGAATCAGGTGCAGAAGGACTGTTACAGGAAGCAGAGTTTTGAAATTGGGGTGCAGAAGGACTTTTACAGACAGCAGATGTTTGAGACTGTCGTATAGGACTGTTACCCAGAGCAAATGTTGGAGACTGGGGTGCAGAAGGACTCTTACATAGAGCACAGGCTAGAGACTGAGGTGCAGAAGGATAGATACAGAGAACAGACGTTGGAGACTGGGGTTCAGACAGACTTATACAGAAAGCAGAGGTTGGAGACTGGGGTGTAGAAGGACCGTTACGAAGAACAGAGGTTGGAGACTGCTGTACAGAAGGACTGTTACAGAGAGCAGATGTTCAAGAATGAGGAGCAGAAGGACTGTTGCAGAGGACAGAGGTTGTAGACTGGGTTGGAGAAGGAATGTTACAGAGAGCAGACGTTGGGGACTGTGGTGCAGAAGAACTGTTGCAGAGAGCAGACATTGGAGACTGGGTTACAGAAAAATCGTTGCAGAAAGCAGAGTTTGGAGACCGGGGTGAAGAAGGACTGTTACAGAGAGACGAGTTTGGAGACTGGTGTGCGGCAAGACTGTTGTAGAGAGCAGATGTTGGAGACTGGGGTTGAGAAGAATCTTTGCAGAGAGAAGAGGTTGGAGACGGTTGTGCAGAATGACTTTTAAAGAGTGAAGAGTTTAAAGACTTGGTTGCAAAAGAATCTTACAAAGAATCTTACAAAGAGTTGAAAGACTGAGGTGCAGAAGGACTGTTAGAGAGAGCAGAGGTAGGAGACTGAGGTGCAGAAGGACTGTTACATAGAGCAGAGGTTGGATACTGGGGTGCAGAAGCATCTTACAGAAAGCAGAATTTGGAGACTGAGGTGCAGAAGAACTGTTGCAGAGATCAGAGGTTGGAGAGTGGGTGCAGTTGGATCATTGCAGAGAGCTGATGTTGGAGACTGAGGTGCAGAAAGATCGTTGCAGAGAGCATATTTTGGAGACTGGGGTGCAGAAGGCCTGCTACAGAGAGAAGAGTATGGAGACTGGCTTGCAGAAGGCCTGTTACACAGAGGAGAGCTTGGAGCCTGAGGTGCAGGTGGACTGTTACAGAGAGCAGTGTTTGAAGACTGGGGTGCAGAAGGATCGTGCAGAGAGCAGAGTTGTCAGACTGAGGTGCAGAAGGACTGTTACAGAGAGCAGAGGTTGGAGACTGAGGTTTAGAAGGACTGTTACAGAGAGCAGAGTTTGGAGGCTGAGATGCAGAAGGACTGTTACAGAAAGCAGAGGTTGGAAGTTGGGGTGCAGAAGGACCGTTACAGAGACCAGAGTTTGGAGACTGTGGTATAGAAAAACTGTTAAAGAGAGCAGAGTTTGGAAACTGCGGTGCAGAAGGAATGTTACAGAGAGCACAGGTTGGAGACTGAGGTGCAGAAGGATAGATTGAGAGCAGAGGTTTGAGATTGAGGTTAAAAGGACCGTTACAGAGAGCAGATGTTGGAGACTGGGGAGTAGAAGGACTGTTGCAGAAAATAGAGTTTGAGACTGGGGTGCCGCAGGATACTTGAAGAAAGCAGAGGTTAAATACTGGGGTGAAGAAGAAATGTTACAGAGAGAAGAATTTGGAAACTGGAGTGCAGAAGGATCTTACAAAGAGCAGAGTTTGGAGACTGTGGTGCAGAAGGACTGTTGCAAAGAGCAGAGATTGGAGACTGAGGTGCAGAAGTCCTGTTACATAGAGCAGAGCTAGAAGAAAGGGGTGCAGTAGTATCTTACAGAGAGCAGAAATTGAAGACTGAGGTGCAGAAGGAGTATTGTAGAGATCAGAGTTTGGAGACTTGGGTACAGTAGGATCATTGCAGAGAGCAGAGTTTGGAGACTGGGGAGTAGAAGGACTGTTGCAGAAAATAGAGTTTGAGACTGGGGTGCCGCAGGATACTTGAAGAAAGCAGAGGTTAAATACTGGGGTGAAGAAGAAATGTTACAGAGAGAAGAATTTGGAAACTGGAGTGCAGAAGGATCTTACAAAGAGCAGAGTTTGGAGACTGTGGTGCAGAAGGACTGTTGCAAAGAGCAGAGATTGGAGACTGAGGTGCAGAAGTCCTGTTACATAGAGCAGAGCTAGAAGAAAGGGGTGCAGTAGTATCTTACAGAGAGCAGAATTTGAAGACTGAGGTGCAGAAGGAGTATTGTAGAGATCAGAGTTTGGAGACTTGGGTACAGTAGGATCATTGCAGAGAGCAGAGTTTGGAGACTGGGGTGCAGAAGTCCTGTTACATAGAGCAGAGCTAGAAGAAAGGGGTGCAGAAGTATCTTACAGAGAGCAGAATTTGAAGACTGACGTGCAGAAGGAGTATTGTAGAGATCAGAGTTTGGAGACTTGGGTACAGTAGGATCATTGCAGAGAGCAGAGTTTGGAGACTGGCCTACAAAAGGCCAGTTACTGAGAGGAGAGGTTGGAGACTGGGGTGCAGAAGGACTGTTGCAGAGGATAGAGTTTGAGACTAGGGTGCCGCAGGATACTTGAAGAAAGCAGAGGTTAAATACTGGGGTGAAGAAGAAATGTTACAGAGAGAAGAATTTGGAAACTGGAGTGCAGAAGGATCTTACAAAGAGCAGATTTTGGAGACTGTGGTGCAGAAGGACTGTTGCAAAGAGCAGAGATTGGAGACTGAGGTGCAGAAGTCCTGTTACATAGAGCAGAGCTAGAAGAAAGGGGTGCAGTAGTGTCTTACAGAGAGCAGAATTTGAAGACTGAGGTGCAGAAGGAGTATTGTAGAGGTCAGAGTTTGGAGACTTGGGTACAGTAGGATCATTGCAGAGAGAAGAGTTTGGAGACTGGGGTGCAGAAGTCCTGTTACATAGAGCAGAGCTAGAAGAAAGGGGTGCAGAAGTATCTTACAGAGAGCAGAATTTGAAGACTGACGTGCAGAAGGAGTATTGTAGAGATCAGAGTTTGGAGACTTGGGTACAGTAGGATCATTGCAGAGAGCAGAGTTTGGAGACTGGCGTGCAAAAGGCCAGTTACTGAGAGGAGAGGTTGGAGACTGGGGTGCAGAAAAACTGTTGCAGAGGATAGAGTTTGAGACTAGGGTTCCACAGGATACTTGAAGAAAGCAGAGGTTAAATACTGGGGTGAAGAAGAAATGTTACAGAGAGAAGAATTTGGAAACTGGAGTGCAGAAGGATCTTACAAAGAGCAGAGTTTGGAGACTGTGGTGCAGAAGGACTGTTGCAAAGAGCAGAGATTGGAGACTGAGGTGCAGAAGTCCTGTTACATAGAGCAGAGCTAGAAGAAAGGGGTGCAGTAGTATCTTACAGAGAGCAGAATTTGAAGACTGAGGTGCAGAAAAAGTATTGTAGAGATCAGAGTTTGGAGACTTGGGTACAGTAGGATCATTGCAGAGAGCAGAGTTTGGAGACTGGCGTGTAGAAGGCCAGTTACTGAGTGGAGAGTTTGGAGACTGGGGTGCAGAAGGACTGTTATACAGAGCAGTGTTTGGAGACTGGGTTGCTGAAGGATCTTACAGAGAGCAGATGTTGAAGACTGAGGTTCAGGTGGACTGTTACAGAGAGCAGAGGTAGGAGACTGAGGTGTAGAAAGACTGTTACAGAGAGGAGAGTTTGGAGACTCAGGTGCAGAAAGACTGTTACAGTAAGCAGAGTTTCGAAATTGGGCTGCAGAAAAACCATTACAGTGCCGACGTTGGAGACTGTGGTATATGTCTGTTACCGAGAGCAGAGGTTGGAGAATGGGATGCAGAAGGATCTTACAGAGAGCAGAGTTTCGAGACTGAGGTGCAACGGAACTATTACAGAGAGCAGAGTTTGAATACTGGGGTGCAGAAAGATCGTTGCAGATAACAGAGTTTTCAGACTGAGTTGCAGTAGGACTGTTGCAGAGAGCAGAGGTTGGAGACAGGGATGCAGAAGGACTGTTGCAGAGAGCAGATGTTGGAGACTATTTTGCAGAAGGATCTTTGCAGACAGCAGAAGTTTGAGACTGGGGTGCAGAAGGAGTGTTACAGAGAGATGAAGTTGGAGATTGGGATGCAGAAGTACTGATACAGAAAGCAGAGGTTGGAGACTGGGGTGCAGAAGGACCATTACAGGTAGCAGAGGTTGGGGTCTGCGGGACAGAACACATGTTGGAGACTGGGGTGCAGAACATCTTCTACAGAGAGCAGAGTTTTTAGACAAGGTTGTAAAAGGATCTTACAAAGAGCAGAAGTTGTAGATCGAGGTGCAGCAGGACTGTTACAGAGAGCAGAGGTTGAAGACTGAGGAGCAGAAGGACTGTTACAGAGACTAGAGTTGGTAGATTTGGGTGCAAAAAGCCTATTACAGAGAGCAGAGGTTGGAGACTGGGGTGCAGAAAAACTCCTACAGAGAGCAGAGTTTTTAGACAAGGTTGCAAAAGGATCTTACAAAGACCAGAGGTTGTAGACTGAGGTGCAGCAGGACTGTTACAGAGAGCAGGGTTGGAGACTGTGGGGCAGAAGGACCATTGCAGAGATCAGAGTTTGCTAACTGAGGTGAAGAAGGATTGTTACAGAGAACAGAAGTTGGAGCCTGGGGTGCAGAAGGACTGTTGTAGAGAGCAGAGTTTGGAGACTGGGGTTTACAAGCACTTTTGCTGAGAGCAGAGGTTGGAGACTGGGGTGAAGAAGGACTGTTACAGAGAGCAGAGTTTGGAGACAGGGTTGCAGAAGGATCTTACAGAGAGAAGAGTTTCGAGACTGAGGTGCAACGGGACTATTACAGAGAGCAGAGTTTGAAGACTGGGGTGCAGAAAGATCGTTGCAGATAACAGAGTTTTCAGACTGAGTTGCAGTAGGACTGTTGCAGAGAGCAGAGGTTGGAGATAGGGGTGAAGAAGGACTGTTGCATAGAGCAGATGTTGGATACTGGGGTGAAGAAGGATCATTGCAGAGAGCAGAGTTTGGAGACTGGGGTGCAGAAGGACTGTTGCAGAGGGCAGATTTTGGAGATTATTTTGCAGAAGGATCTTTGCAGACAGCAGAAGTTTGAGACTGGGGTGCAGAAAGAGTGTTACAGAGAGATGAAGTTGGAGACTGGGATGCAGAAGGACTGATACAGAGAGCAGAGGTTGGAGACTAGGTTGCAGAAGGACTGTTACACAGAGGAGAGGTTGGAGACTGGGGTGCAGAAGGAGTGTTACAGAGAGTAGACTTTCGAGACTGAGGTGTAGAATGATCGATGCAGGGAGCTGAGTTTGGAGACTGAGGTGCAAAAGGACTGTTGCAGAGAGCAGAAGTTGGAGACTGAGGTGCAAAAGGACTGTTACAGAGAGTAGAGGTGGGAGATTTTGGTGCAAAAGGCCTGTTACAGATAGCAGAGGTTGGAGACTGGGGTGAGGAAGGATCGTTGTAGAGAGCAAAATTTTGAGACTGGGGTGCAGAAGGATTGTTATAAAAAACAGAGGTTGGAGACCTGGGTGCAGAAGGCCTGTTACGGGCAGCAGAGTTTTGACAAGGGGTTCAGAAGTACATTTACAGAGAGTAGTTTTGGGAGACTGAGGTGCAGAAGGACCGTTGCAGAGAGCAGAGTTTGTAGACTGAGGTGCAGAAAAATTGTTACAGAGAGCAGATGTTGGAGACTGGGTTGCAGAGGGACTGTTGCAGAAAGCACAGGCTAGACACTTTGGTGTATAAGGACTGTAGCAGAGAGTACAGGTTCACATTGGGGTGCAGAAAAACTGTTGCAGAGAGCAGAGGTTGAAGATTGGGTTACATTAGGACTGTTACAGAGGCAGAGGTTTGAGATTTGGTGCAGAAGGACTGTTGGAGAAAGCAAATGTTGGAGATTTGGGTGCAGAAAGACTGTTGCAGAGAGCAGAGTTTGTAGACTGAGGTGCAGAAAGACTATTACAGAAAGCAGATGTTGGAAATTGTTGTGCAGATGGAGTGATACAGTAAGCAGAGTTTGGAGACTGGGGTTCGGACGGACTGTTGCAGAGAGCAGAGTTTGTAGACTGAAGTGAAGAAGCACTATTACAGAGAGCAGAGTTTGGAGAATAGGGTGCAAAAGGCCTGTTACAGAGAACAGAGGTTGGAGACTGAGGTGCAGAAGAACTGTTACAGAGAGCAGAGTTTTGTGACTGGAATGCAGTAGGATCCTTGCAGAGAACAAAGTTTTCAGACTGAGGTGCAGAAGGTCTGTTACAGAGAGCAGAGTTATTAAACTGAGGTGCAGAAAGAGTGTTACAGAGAGAAGAGATTGAAGACTTTGGTGCAGAAGGAATGTTACATAGAGCAGATTTTTTAGAGTGCACTACAGGAGGACTGTTACAGAGAGCAGAGTTTAAAGACTGGGGTGCAGAATGATCCTTGCAGAGAGCAGATGTTGGAGACTGTGGTGGAGAAGGACTGTTACAGAGAGCAGACGTTGGAGAGTGAGGTGCAGAAGGATTGTTACAGAGAGCAGAGGTTGTAGACTGGGGTGCAGAAGGACCATTACAGAGAGCAAAGGTTGGAGACTGAGGTACAGAAAAACTTTTAAAGAGAGCAGAGTTTGGATACTGGGGTGCAGAAGAACTGCTACAAAGAGCAGAGTTTTGAGACCAGGGTGCAGTAAGATAGTTACAGAAAGAACAGTTTAAAAACTGGGGTGCAGAGGAAACGTTGCAGAGAGCAGAGGTTGGAGACTGTGATGCAGAAAGACTGTAGCAGAGAGCAGAGGTTGGAGACTGGGGTATAGAAGGACATTTGCAGAGAGCAGACTTTGGAGACTAGGATGCAGAATGATCCTTGCAGAGAGCAGCGGTTGGAGACTGGGGGCCAGAAGGTCAGTTGCAGAGTGATGAGGTTGGAGACTGAGGTGTAGAAGGACTGCTACAGAGAGCAAACTTTGGAGACTGGGTTGCAGAAGACCTGTTGCAGAGAGCAGATGTTTGAGACTTGGGTGCAGAAGGATTGTTACAGATAGCACAGTTTGGAGATTGGGGTGTAGAAGGACTGATGTAGAGAGCAGAGGTTTCAGATAGAGGCTTAGAAGGATTGTTAAAGAGAGGAGAGGTTGGAGTCTTAGGTGCAAAAGGACCCTTATAGAAAACAGAGGTTGGCAATTGGGGTGCAGATGGACCGTTACAAAGAGAAGAGGTTGGAGACTGCGATACAAAAGGACTTTTAAAGTGAGCAGAGTTTGAAGACTGGGTAGGAGAAGGATCGTTGCAGAGAGCAGATGTTGGAGACTGGGGTTCAGAAGGACTGTTACAGAGAGCAGAGGTTGGAGACTGAGTTTCAGAAGGACAGTTACAGAGAGGTCAGGTTGGAGACTGGGGTGCAGAAGAAATGTTGAAGAGAGCAGAGTTTGGAGACTTGGGTGCATAAGGACTGATACAGAGAGCAGAGTTTGGAGACTGTGGTGCAGAAAGACTGATACAGAGAGCAGAGGTTGGATACTGGGGTGCAGAAGGATCGTTGCAGAGAGCAGAGGTTGGAAACTATGGTGCAGAAGGATCGTTACACAGAGCAGAGTTTGGTTCCTGGGGTGTAAAAAGACTGCTGCAGAGAACAGAGGTTGGAGACTGAGGTGCAAAAGGACTGATACAGAGAGCAGAGTTTGGAGACTGGGGTGCAGAAGAACTGATACACAAAGCAGAGGTTGGAGACTGGGGTTCAGAAGGACCGTTACAGGGAGCAGAGTTTGGAGACTGAGGTGCAGGAGAACTGTTACAGAGAGCAGATTTTGGAAAGTGCGATGTAGAAGGACTGTTACAGAGAGCAGATGTTGCGGCCTGGGGAGAAGGAGGATCATTGCAGAGAGCAGATGTTGGAGACTGGGGTGCAAAAGGACTATTAAAGAGAGCAGAGGTTGGAGACTGAGGTGCAGAAAGATAATTTCAGAGTGAAGACGTTTGAGACTGGGGTGCAGAAGGACTGGTACAGATTGCAGAACTTGGAGACTGAGGTGCAGATTGACTTTTACAGAGAGAAGAGGTTGGAGATTGGGGTGCAAAAGGATTCTTACAGAGAGCAGAGAATGGAGACTGGGGTGAAGAAGGATCTTTGCAGAGAGCAGAGGTTGAAAATGAGGTGCATTAGGATCGCTACAGAGAGCAGAGGTTGGAGACTGGATTGCAGCAGGACAGTTACAGAGAGCACAGATTGGAGACTTGGGTGCAGAAGGAACGTTGCAGAGAGCAGAGG
This sequence comes from Ictidomys tridecemlineatus, assembly GCF_052094955.1. Classification (NCBI taxonomy): domain Eukaryota; kingdom Metazoa; phylum Chordata; class Mammalia; order Rodentia; family Sciuridae; genus Ictidomys; species Ictidomys tridecemlineatus. The sequence goes on along the minus strand of NW_027522403.1, from coordinate 154,042 downwards.
TTGGAGACTGAGGTGCAGAAGGACTCTTAGAGAGAGAAGAAGTTGGAGACTGGGGTGCAGAATGACTGTTGCAGAGAGCAGAGGTTGGAGACTGAGGTGCAAAATCCTGTTACATAGAGCAGAGGTTGGACACTGGGGTGCAGAAGAATCGTTGAAATAAGCAGAGCTTGCAGATAGGGGTGCAGAAGGATCATACAGAGAGCAGAAGTTGGAGACTGAGTTGCAGAAGTACTGTTGCAGTGATCAGAGGTTGGAGACTGGGGTGCAGTAGGATCATTGCAGAGAGAAGAGTTTGGAGCCTGGAGTGCAGAAAAATAGTTGAAGAGAGCAGAGGTTGGAGACTGGGTTTCAGAAGGCCTGCTACAGTGAGCAGAGTTTTGAGAATGGCGTGAAGAAGGCCTGTTACAGAGAGGAGAGTTTGGAGACTGGGGTTCAGAAGGACTGTTTTAGAGAGTAGAGTTTGGAGACTGAGTTCCTGAAAGATCTTACAGAGAGCAGAGGTTGGAGACTGAGGTGCAGGTGGACTGTTTTAGAGAGCAGATTTGGAGACTGGGGTGCTGAAGAACTGTTGCAGAGAGCAGAGGTTGATTATTGAGGTGCAGAAAGACTCTTAGAGAGAGCAGAATTTGGAGACTGGGGTGCAGAAGGATTGATACAGAAAGCAGAGTTTGGAGTCTGGGCTGCAGAAAGGCGTTTACAGAGAGCAGAGTTTGAAGATTGCAATATAGTAGGACTGTTGCAGAGAGCAGAGTTTGGAGACTGAGGTGCAGAAGGATAGATCCAGAGAACAGAGGTTGGAGACTGGGGTTCAGCAAGACTGATACAGAAAGCAGAGTTTGGAGACTGGGGTGTAGAAGTACTGTTACAGAGATTAGAGTTATGGAGACTCAGGTGCAGAAATACTGTTACAGGAAGCAGAGTTTTGAATTTGGGGTGCAGACGGACTGTTAGAGAGAGCAGAGGTAGAAGATTGAGGTTCAGAAGGACTGTTACAGAGAGCAGAATTTTGGAACAATGGTGCAGAAGCATCATACAGAGAGAAGAATTTGGAGACTGAGATGCAGAAGGACTGTTGCAGAGATCAGAGGTTGGAGAGTGGGGTGCAGTTTGATCATTGCAGAGAGCTGATGTTGGAGATTGAGGTACAGAAGGATCGTTGCAGAGAGAAGATTTTGGAGACTGGGGTGCAAAAGGCCTGATACAGAGAGAAGAGTTTGGACACTGGCTTGCAGAAGGCCTTTTACAGAGAGGAGAGCTTGGAGACTGAGTTGCAGGTGGACTGTTACAGAGAGCAGTGTTTGGAGACTGGGGTGCAGAAGGATCATGCAGAGATCTGAGGTTTGAGACTGAGGTGCAGGTGGACTGTTACAGAGAGCAGAGGTTGGAGACTGAGGTGTAGGAGGACTGTTACAGAGTAGAGTTAGGAGACTCAGGTGCAGAAGGACTGTTGCAAAGAGCATACATTGGAGACTGGGTTCCAGAAGGATCATTCAAGAGGGCAGATTTTAGAAAATGGGGTGCAGAAGGACAGTTACACAGAGAAGAGGTTGAATACTGAGGTGCAGAAGGACTGTTAGAGAGAGCAGAGTTAGGAGACTGGGGTGCAGAAAGACTGTTACAGACAGTAGAGTCTGGAGATTGGGGTTCAGATGGATCTTACAGAGAGCAGAGTTTGGAGACTGGGGTTCAAAAGGACTGTTGCAGAGACCAGATATTGGAGACTGGGGGGGAGAAGAATCATTGCAGAGAGCCGAGGTTGGAGACTGGGATGCAGAAGGATCGTTGCAGAGAGCAGATTTTGGAGACTGGGGTGCAGAAGACCTGCTACAGAGAGAAGAGTTTGGGACTGGCGTACAGAAGGTTTGTTACAGAGAGGAGATTTTGGAGACTGGGGTGCAGAAGACCTGCTACAGAGAGAAGAGTTTGGAGACTGGCGTACAGAAGGTTTGTTACAGAGAGGAGAGGTGAGAGACTGGGGTGAAGAAGGACAGTTATAGAGAGCAGAGTTTGGAGACTGGGTTGCTGAAGGTTCTTACAGAGAGCAGAGGTTGAAGACTGGGGAGCACAATGACTGTTGCAGAGGACAGAGGTTGGAGACTGGGGTGCCGCAGGACACGTGCAGAAGGCAAAAGTTAAAGAATGGGGTTGAGAAGGAATGTTACAGAGAGCAGAGTTTGGAAACTGGAGTGCAGAAAAATCTTACAGAGAGCAGAGTTTGGAGACTGTGGTGCCGAAGGACTGTTACAGAGAGCAGAGGTTGGAGACTGGGGTCCAGAAGGATCGGTGCAGAGAGAAAAGATTGGAGACTGGGGTGCAGAAAGACTGTTCCAGAGAGCAGAGATTTTAAACTGGGGTGCAGAAGGACTGTTACAGAGACCAGAGGTTGGAGTCTGTGGTGCAGAAGGACTGTTGCAGAGATCAGAGTTTAAAGACTGTGGTGCAGTAGGATCATTTCAGAGAGCAGAAGTTGGAGACTGGGGTGCAGAGGGATCCTTGGAGAGAGCAGATTTTGAAGACTGGGGTGCAGAAAGCCTGCTACAGAGAGCAGAGTTTGGAGACTGAGGTGCAGAAAGACTGTTACAGAAACTAGAGGTTGAAAATTGGGGTGCATAAGAACCGTTCCAGAGACCAGAGTTTGGAAACTGGGGTGCAGAAAGACTGTTTGCAGAGAGCAGAGGTTTGAAACTGGGGTGCAGAAGGACTATTGCAGAGAGCAGAGGTTTAAGACTGGAGTGCAGAAGAACTGTTGCATAGAGCAGAGTTTTGAGTCTGATATGCAGATATACTCTTATGGAGAGCAGAGTTTGGAGACTGGGGTGGAGAAGGACTGTGACAGAGACCAGAGGTTGGAGACTGTGGTGCAGAAGGACTGTTGCAGAGATCAGAGGTTAAAGACTGTGGAGCAGTAAGATCATTGCAGAGAGAAGAGGTTGGAGACTGAGGTGCAGAAGGATCCTAGGAGAGAGCAGATTTTGAAGACTGGGGTGCAGAAGGCCTGCTACAGAGAGAAGAGTCTGGAGACTGGGGTGCAGAAGGCATTTTACAGAGAGGAGAGGTGGGAGACTGGGGTGCAGAAGAACAGTTATAGAGAGCAGAGTTTGGAGACTGTGTTGCTTAAGGTTCTTACAGAGCGCAGAGGTTGGAGACTGAGGTGCAGGTGGACTTTTACAGAGAGCAGTATTTTTATACTGGGGTGCAGAAGGATCGTGAAGAGAGCAGAGGTGTCAGACTGAGGTTCAGTAAGACTGTTACAGAGAACAGAGGTTGGAGACTGAGGTGTAGAAGCACTGTTACAGAGAGCAGAGCTTGGAGACTGAGGTGCAGAAGAACTGTTACGGAAAGCAGAGGTTGGGAATTTGGGTGCAGTTGGACCGTTAAAGAGACCAGAGGTTGGAGACTGTGTTATAGAAAAACTGTTACAGAGAGCAGAGATTGGAGCAGAGGTTTTAAACTGAGGTTCAAAAGGACTGATTCAGAAAGCAGAGTTTGGGGTGCTTAAAGACCGTTATAAAGAGCAGAGGTTGGAGACTGGGGAGCACAATGACCGTTGCAGAGGACAGAGGTTGGAGACTGGGATGCTGCAGGACACGAGCAGAAGGCAGAGTTTAAAGAATGGGGTGGAGAATGAATGTTACAGAGAGCAGAATTTGGAAACTAGAGTGCAGAAGGATCTTACAGAGAGCAGAGTTTGGAGACTGTGGTGCAGAAGGATTTTTACAGAGAGCAGAGGTTGGAGACTGGGGTCCAGAAGGATCGGTGCAGAGAGAAAAGATTGGAGACTGGGGTGCAGAAGGACTGTTCCAGAGAGCAGAAGTTGGAGACTGGAGTGCAGAAGGACTGTTGCAGAGAGCAGAGTTTGGAGTCTGATGTGCAGAAAGACTCTTACAGAGAGCAGAGTTTGGAGACTGGGGTGCAGAAGAACTGTTACAGAGACCAGAGGTTGGAGACTGTGGTGCAGAAGGACTGTTGCAGAGATCAGAGTTTAAAGACTGTGGTGCAGTAGGATCATTTCAGAGAGCAGAGGTTGGAAACTGGGGTGCAGAGGGATCCTTGGAGAGAGCAGATTTTGAAGACTGGGGTGCAGAAGGCCTGCTACAGAGAGCAGAGTTTGGAGACTGAGGTGCAGAAAGACTGTTACAGAAACTAGAAGTTGAAAATTGGGGTGCATAAAACCGTTACAGAGACCAGAGTTTGGAGACTGTGGTATAGAAAAACTGTTACGGAGAGCACAGGTTGGAGACTTGGGTGCAAAAGGACTGGTGCAGAAAGCAGAGTTTAGAGACTGGGGTCTAGAAGGATTGTTGCAGAGAGCAGAGGTTGGAGACTGGGGTGCAGAAGGACTGTTGTAGAGAGCAGAGGTTGGAAACTAGGGTGTAGAAAGACTGTTGCAGAGAGCAGATGTTGGAGACTGGAGTGCAGATGGACTGTTGCAGAAAGCAGAAGTTGGAGACTGAGGTGCACAAGGACTGTTACAAAGAGCAGATTTTGGAGACTGGTGTGCAGAAGGACTGTTACAGAGCAGAGGTGGGATACTAGGGTTTAGATGGATCTTACAGAGAGCAAAGTTTGAAGACTGGGGTGCAAATGGACTGTTGCAGAGAGCAGAGGTTGGAGACTGTGGTGCAGAAGGATCTTACAAAGAGTAGAGTTTTGAGACTGGGGTGCAGACGAACTGTTGCAAGGAAGAGAGGTTTGACACTGTTGTACAGAAGGATCCTTACATAGAGAAGAGTTTGGAGACTGGGATGCAGAAGGACTGTTACTGAGAGCAGAGTTTGGAGACTGCGGTACAGAAGGACTGTTACATTGAGCACAGGTTGGATACTGGGGTTCAGATGGACTGTTACAGAGGACAGAGGTTGGAGACTGGGGTGCCGCAGGACCCTCAAAGAATGCAGAGTTTAGAGACTGCGTTGGAGAAGGAATGTTAGAGAGAGCAGATTTTGTAAACTGCAGTGCATAAAGATCTTACAGAGAGCACCGTTTGGAGACTGTGGTGCAGAAGGACTGTTGCAGAGAGTATAGTTTGGAGACTAGGGTCCAAAGGATCGTTGCAGAGAGCAGAGGTTGGAGACTGGGGTGCAGAAACACTGTTGCAGAGAGCAGAGGTTGGAGACTGGGGTGCAAAAAAATGGTTGCAGAGAGCAGAGGTTGAAGACTGGAGTGTAGAAGGACTGTTGCAGAGAGCAGAGATTGGAGACTGAGGTGCAGAAGGACTTTTTGAAAGAGCAAAAGTTGCATACTGGAGTGCAGAAGGACTGATACAGAAAGCAGAGGTTGGAGTCTGGGGTCCAGAAAGACCATTACAGAGAGCAGAGGATGGAGACTGCAGTACAGAAGGACTTTTGCAGAAAGCAGTGTTTGCAGACTGGGGTGCAGAAAGACTGTTACATAGAGCAGAGGTTGGATACTGAGGTGCAGAAGTCCTGTTACATAGAGCAGAGTTTGGTGACTGTGGTGCAGATGGATCATTGAAAGGAGGAGACTTAGAGACAGGGGTGCAGAAGGATCTTACAGAGAGTAGAAGTTTGAGACTGAGGTGCAGAAGGACTGTTGCAAAGATGAGAGGTTGGAGACTGGGGTGCAGTAGAATCATTGCTGACAGCAGAGGTTGGAGACTGGGGTGCAGAAGGACTCTTACATAGAGCACAGTTTGGAGACTGAGGTGCAGAAGGATAGATACAGAGAACAGAGTTTGGAGACTATGGTTCAGACAGACTGTTACAGAAGGCAGAGGTTTGAGACTGGGGTGTTGAAGGACCATTACAAAGAGCAGAGTTTGGAGACTGCGGTGCAGAAGGACTGTTACAGAGAGCAGATCTTGGAGACTGGGGATCAGAAGGACTGTTGCAGAGGACAGAAGTTGGAGACTCCGGTGGAGAAGGAATGTTACAGAGAACAGAGTTTGGAAACTGCAGTGCAGAAGGATCTTACAAAGAAAAGAGGTTGGAGACTGTGTTGCAGAAGGACTGTTGCAGAGAGCAGAAGTTTGAGACTGGGGTCAGGAAGGATCGTTGCAGAGAGCAGAGTTTTGAGACTGGGGTGCAGAAGGACTGTTCCAGAGAGCAGATGTTGAGGACTAGTGTGCAGAAGGACTGTGGCAGAGATCAGATTTTATATACTGGGGTGCAGAAGGACTTTTACACAGAGCAGAGTTTGGAGACTGAGGTGCAGACGGACTGTTACAGAGCGCAGAGATTGGAGACTGGGGTTCATAAGGACTGTTACAGAGAGCAGAGGTTGGAGACTGGGGTTCAGATGGATTTTTCAGAGAGCAGAGTTTGGAGACTGGGGTGCAAAGGACTGTTTCAGAGATCAGAATATGGAGACTGGGGTGGAGAAGAATCATTGCAGAGAGAAGAGTTTGGACACTGGTGCAGAGGGCCTGTTACAGAGAGCAGAGTTTGGAGACTGGGTGGCAGAAGTCCTGGTACAGAGAGCAGAGGTTGGAAACTGTTGTGCAGAAGGACTGTTACAGAGTGCAGAGTTTAAAGACTGGGTTGCAGAAGGATCTTACAGAGAGCAGAGTTGGGAGACTGAGGTGCAGAAGGACTGTTACAGAGAGGAGAGGTAGGAGACTGGGATGCAGTACGGTCGTTGCAGAGAGCAGAGTTTTCAGACTGAAGTACATAAGAACTGTTGCAGAGAGCAGATGATGGAGACTGGAGTGCAGAAGGACTGTTGCAGATAGCAGATGTTGGAGACTGGGGTGCAGAAGGACTGATAAAAAAATCAGAGTTTGAAGACTGGGGTGCAGAACGACTATTACAGAGAGGAGACTTTGGAGACTGCAATACAGGAGGACTGTTACAGAGAGAAGAGTTTGGAGACTAGGGTGGAGAAAAAGTGTTTCAGAGTGCAGATGTTGGATACTGGTGTGCAGAAGAACTGTTGCAAAGAGCAGAGTTTGGAGACTGGCGTGCAGAAGAACTGTCGCAGAGAGCAGAGGTTGGAGACTGAGGAGCATAAAGAATGTTACAGATAGCAAAGTTTGGAGACTGGGGTGTAGAATTACTGATAGAGAAAGCAGAGGTTGAGTCTGGGGTGCAGAAGAACCGTTACAAAGAGCAGAAGTTGGAGACTGTGGTTAAGAAGTGCTGTTGCAGAGATCAGGCGTTAGAGAATGGGGTGCAGAAGAACAGTTACAAAGAGCAGAAGTTAGAGAATGGGGAGCAGAATTAAGGTTGAAGAGTTTAGAGGTTGGAGACAGAGGTGCGGAAGGACTGTTACAGAGAGCAGAGTTTGGAAACCCTGTTGCAGAAGGACTGATACAGAAAGCAGAGTTTTGAGACTCTGGTGCAGAAGGACCGTTACAGACAGCAGAGGTTGGCGACTGCGGTATAGAAGGACTGTTACAGAGAGCAAAGGTTGGAGACTGGTGTGCAGAAGGACTGTTGCAGAAAGCACAGGTTGGAGACTGATTACAGGAGGATAGATACAGAGAGCAGAGGTTGGAGATTGGTATTCAGAAGGACTGATTCAAAAATCAGAGGTTGGAGACTGGGTTGCAGAAGGACAGTTACAGAGAGCAGAGGTTGGAGACTGCAGTACATAAGGACTGTTATAGAGAAGAGAGGTTGGAGATTGCGGTGTAGAAGGACTGTTACAGAGAGCACAGGATGGAGACTGGGGAGTAGAAGGACTGTTGCAGAGAACAGAGGTTGGGGACTTGGTTGCAGCAGGACCGTTGAAGAAAGCAGATGGTGGAGATGTCTGGGTTTGAGAAGGAATGTTACAGAGAGCAGAGTTTAGAAACTAGGGTGCAGAAGGACCTTACAGAGAGCAGAGTTTAGAAACTGGGGTGCAGAAGGACCTTACAGAGAGCACAGGTTGAAGACAGAAGTGCAGAAGGACTGTTGAGGAGAGGAGACGTTGGAGACTAGGGTGCAGAAAGATCGTTGCAGAGAGCAGAGGTTGGAGATTGAGGTGCAAAAAGACTGTTACAGAGGGTAGAGATTGGAGATTGTAATGCAAAAGGCCTGTTACAGAGGCAGAGTTTGGAGACTGGGGTGCAGAAGAACTGTTACATAGAGCAGAGTTGTTAGACAAGGTTGCAGAAGGATCTTACAGAGAGCAGAGATTGTAGACCGAGGTGCAGCAGGAGTGTTACAGAGAGCAGAGGTTGGAGACTGGGGTGCAGAAGGACTGTTGCAGAGAGCAGATGTTGGAGACTGTGGTGCAGAAAGACTGTAGCAGAGAACAGCTGTTTGAGACTGGGGTGCATAAGGACCGTTGTTGAGAGAATAGGTTAAAGACTGATTTGCAGAAGGATTGTTACAGAGAGCAGAGGTTGGAGACTGGGATGCAGAAGGATCATTGCAGAGAGCAGAGTTTCCAGACTTAGGCGCAGAAGGACTGTTGAAGAGAGCAGATGTTGTATACTTGGGTGCAGAAGGACTGTTGCAGAGAGCAGATGTTGGGGACTGGGATGCAGAAGGATCATTGCAGAGAGCAGAGGTTGGACACTGGGGTGCAGAAGGACTGTTAAACAGAGCAGTTGTTGGAGACTGGGGTGAAGAAGGACTGTTGCAGGGAGCAGGTGTTGGAGACTTATGTGCAGAAGGACTGTTTCAGATAGCAGATGTTGGAGACTGGGGTGCAGAAGACTGATAAAGGAAGCAGAGGTTGGAGAATGGGGTGCAGAAAGACCGTTACAGAGAGCAGAGTTTGGAGACTGAAATACAGGAGGACTGTAGCAGAGAGAAGAGATCTGAGACTGGAGTGGAGAAGAACTGTTTCAGAGTGCAGATGTTGGAGACTGGGGTTCAGAAGAACTGTTGCATAGAGTAGAGTTTGGAGACTGTGGTGCAGAAGAACTGTCGCAGATCACAGAAGTTGGAGACTGAGTTTCAGAAAGAATGTTACAGAGAGAAAATGTTAGAGACTGGGGTGCAGAATTACTAATAAAAAAGCAGAGGTTGAAGACTGGGGTGCAGAAGGACCGTTACAGAGAGCAGAGGTGGGAGGCTGCAGTACAGAAGGAATGTTACACAGAGCAGAGTTTGGAGACTAGGGTACAGAAGGACTGTTGCAGAGAGCAGATGTTGTAGACTGTGGTTCAGAAGAACTGTAGTAGACAGCAGAAGTTAGAGATTGAGGTGCAGAAGTAAGTATGCCGAGAGCAGAGGTTTGAAACAGTGGTGCAGAAGGACTGATACAGAAAGCAGAGGTTTGAGACTGGGAGCAGAAGAACTGTTGCAGAGAACAGAGTTTGGAGACTGTGGTGCCGCAGGACCGGTGCAGAATCCAGAGGTTGTAGACTGTGGTGGAAAAGGAATGTTACAGAGAGCAGAGTTTGAAAACTGGGGATGCAGAAGGATTTTAAAGAGAGGCTGGAGACAGGGGTGCAGACGGACTGTTGAGGAGAGCAGTGGTTGGATACTTTGGTGCAAAAAGACTGTTACAGAGAGTAGAGGTTGGAGATTGGGGTGCACAAGGCCTGTTACAGACAGCGGAGGTTGGAATCTGGAGTTCAGAATAACTGTGACAGAGAGCAGAGTGTTTAGACAAGGTTGCAGAAAGATCTTATAGAGAGCAGAGTTTGTTGACCTAGGTGCAGCAGGAATGTTACAGAGAGCAGAGGTTTGAGACTTGGGGTGCAGAAGGCATGTTACGGAGAGGAGAGTTTGAAAAAGGGGTGCAGAAAAACTGTTAGAGGGGGCAGAGTTGGGAAGACTGGGTTGCAGAAGGATCTTAAAGAGAGCAGATGTTGGAGTTTGGGGTGCAGAAGGATTGTTGCAGAGAGAAAAATTTTCTGACTGAGGTGAAGAAGGACTGTTGCAAAGAGCAGATGTTGGAGACTGGGGTGCAGAAGGATCGTTACAAAGAGCAGAAGTTGGATAATGTGGTGCAGAAGGAATGCTACAGAGAGCAGAGATTTTAGACTGCGGTGCAGAAGGCCTGTTACGGAGAGCAGAGTTTTGAGACTGGGGTGCAAAAGGACTGTTACAGAGCAGAGAGTTTTGATACCAGGTTTAAAAAAATCTTAGAGATAGCAGAGGTTTGAGACTGAGGTGCAGAAGGACTGTTGCAGAGAGCAGATGTTGGAGACTGCAGTACAAAAGAACTTTTGCAGAGAGCAGAGGTTGAAGACTAGGGTACACAAGGACTTTTTCAGAAAGCAGATTTTGGAGACTGTTGTTCAGAAGGACTGATGCAGAGAGAAGAAGTTTGAGAATGGAGTGCAGAAGGACTTTTGCAGAGAGCAGAGGTTGGAGACTGAGGTGCAGAAGGACGGATAAAGAAAGCAGAGGTTGGAGACTGGCGTGCAAAAGGACCTTTACAGAAAGCAGAGTTTGGAGACTGTGGTACAGAAGGACTATTACAGAGAGCAGAGTTTGGAGACTGGGTAGCAGAAGGACTGTTGCAGAATACAGAGGTTTGAGACTGGGGTGCAGCAGGACCATTGCAGAAAGCAGAGGTTGGAGAATGGCGTGAGAAGGAATGTTACAGGAGAGAAGATTTTGGAAACTGGAGTGCAGAAGGATCTTTCAGAGAGCAGAGGTTGGAGAAGGAGTTGAGGAAGGATCATTCCTAAAGCAGAGTTTGGACACTGGGGTGCAGAAGAACTTTTGCAGAGAGCAGATGTTGGAGACTGGGGTGCAGAAGGATTGTTTTAGAGAGCAGATGTTGGAGACTGGGGTGCAGAAGAACTCTTGCAGAGAGCAGAAGTTGAAGACTAAGGTGGAGAAGGACTGTTTTAGAGAAAGAAGTTGGATACTGGGGTACAGAAGAATTGTTGCAGAGAGCAGAGGTTTAATACTGAGGTATAGAAAGATCGTTTCAGAGAGCAGAGGTGGAGACTTGGCTGAAGAAGGATTCCTACACAGAGCACACGTTGCAGACTGGGTTACAGAAGAAATGATGCAGACAGCAGAGGTTGGAGACTGGGGTGCATAAGAACTGTTGCAGATAGCAGAGTTTGGATATGAGGTTCAGAAGGACTGTTACCGAAAGCAGAGTTTGTAGACTGGGGAGCAGAAGGACTGATACAGAAAGCAGAGGTTTGAGACTGGGGTGCAGAAGGACAATTACAGAGAGCAGAGTTTGGAGAATGCGGTACAGAACGACTGTTACAGAGAGCAGAGGTTGACAAGTGGAGTGCAGAAGGAGTGCTGCAAAGAACAGAGGTTGGAGACTCAGGTGCAGAAGGACTTTCACAGAGAGCAGAGTTTTTAGACAAGGGTTCAGAAGGATCTTACAGAGAGCAGAGTTTTGAAGACCGAGGTGCAGCAGGACTCTTAAAGAGAGCAGAAGTTGGAGACTTGGGTGCAAAACGCCTGTTATGAACAGCAGAGTTTGGAGAAGGGCTCCAGAAGAACTGTTACAGATGACAGAGTTTAACGACTTGGATGCAGAAGGATTTTACAGAGAGCAGATGTTGGAGACTGAGGTGCAGAAGGACTGTTACAGAGAGTAGAGTTTGGAGACTGAGTTTCAGAAGGATCGTTGCAGACAATAGAAGTTGGAGACTGGGGTGCAGAAGGATCGTTGCAGACAGCAGAGTTTCCAGACTGACATGCAGAACGACTGTTACACAGAGCAGTGGTTGAAGCCTGAGGTGAAGAAGGACAGTTACAGTGAGCAGATGTGGGAGACAGGGGTGCAGGACTGATACAGAGCAGAAGTTGGTGACTGAGGTACAGAAGGACTGTTACAGAGAGCAGAGGTTTGAGACTAGGGTGCAGAAGGATTATTGCAGAGAGCAGAGTTTTCAGACTAAGGTACAGAAAAACTGTTGCAAAGAGCATATGTTGGTGATTGGGGTGCACATGGACTGTTGCAGCAAGCAGAGGTTTGGAGACTAGGGTGCAGAGGGATCCTTGCAGAGAGAAGAGGTTGGAGACTTCGGTGCAGAAGGCCTTTTACAGAGAGCAGAGTTTGGAGACTGAGGTGCAGAAGGACTGTTACAAAGAGCAGAGTTTGGAGACTGGGTTGCAGAAGGATCTTACCGAGAACAGAGGTTAGAGACTGTGGTGCAGAAGCACTGTTACAGAGTAGAGTTTGGAGACTCAGGTGCACAAAGAACGTTGCAGAGAGTAGAGTTTAGAGACTGTGGTGCAAAAGGATTGTTACAGAGAGTAGAGGTTTAGAGACTGGGGTGCTGAAGGACTTATACAGAAAGCAGAGGTTGGAGACTCGGTTGCCGAAGTTCCCTTACAGAGAGCAGAGGTTGGAGAATGCAGTACAGAAGGACTGTTACAGAGAGCAGGGGTTGGAGACTGGGGTTGAGAAGGACTGTTGCAGAGAGCAAATGTTGGAGACTGGGTTGCAAAAGGACTGTTTCAGAGAGCAGAGGATGGAGACTGTGGTGCAGAAGGACTCTTGCAGAGAGCAGAGTTTGCAGACTGAGTTGCAGAAGGACTGTTACAGAGGGCAGAGTTTGGAGACTGTGGTGCAAAACGACTGATACAGATAGCAGAGGTTGGATACTGGAGTGCATAAGGACCCTTACAAAGAACAGAGTTTCGAGACTGCAGACAGAAAGACTGTTACCGAGAGTAGAGGTTGGAGACTGGGGTGCAGAAGAACTGATGTAGAGAACCGAGGTTTAAGACTTAGGTTCAGAAGAATCGTTGGGGCCAACAGATTCTGGAGACTTGGGTGTAGAAGGACTGTAGCAGAGAGCAGTGATTGGAGACTGAGGTAAAGAAAGACTGTTACAGAGAGCAGAGTTTGGAGCCTGTGGTGAAGAATAACTATTGTATATCCGAGGATGGAGACTGGGGTGCAGAAGGACCATTGCAGAAAGCAGAGGTTGGAGACTTGGTTTCAGAAGGATCTTACAGAGATCAGAGTTAGGACACTGAGGTACAGAAGGACTATTGCAGAGACCAGAGGTTGAAGATTGGGGTGCAGAAAAACTGTTGCAGAGAACAGAGGTTAAAGTCTGAGATGCAGAGGGACTGTTACAGAGAGCAGAGTTTGGAGAAATGTGTGAAGAATGACTCATACATAACGCAGAGTTTAAACACTCGGGTGCAGAAGGACCGATACAGAGAGCAGAGGTTGGAGACTGCAGTACAGAAGGACTGTTACAGAAAGCAGAGTTTGAAGATTGGGGTGCAGAAGGCCTGTTATGCAGAGGAGAGTTGGGAGAAGGGGTGCAGAAGGACTGTTACAAAGAGTAGAGTTTGGACACTGGGTTGCAGAAGGATCTTACAGAGAGAAGATTTTGGAGACTGAGGTGCAGAAGGACTCTTACAGAAAATAGAGGTTGGAGACTGAGGCACAGAAGGATTGTTACAGAGAGCAGAGTTTGGAGACTGGAGTGCAGACGGACTTTTCCAGATAGCAGAGGTTGAAGACTGGGGTGTAGACAGACTGTTGCAGGGACAAGAATTTTGTGACTGAGGCGCAGAAGGACTGTTGCAGAGAGCAGATGTTGGAGACTTTGGTGCAGAAGGACTGTTGCAGAGCTCAGATGTTGGAGACTGGGATGTAGATGGATCATTGCAGAGAGCAGAGGTTGGACACTGGGGTGCAGAAGGACTGTTACACAGAGCAGAGGTTGAAGACTTAGGTGTAGAAGGACTGTTGCAGAGAGCAGAGGTTGGAAACTTGGGTGCAGATGGACTGTTGCAGAGAGCAGAATTTGGAGACTGAGGTGCAGAAGGACTGTTACAGAGAGCAGAGTTTGAAGACTGGGGTGCAGAAGAACTGTTGCAGATAGCAGAGTTTGGAAACTGGGGTGAAGAAGGACTATAGCAGGGAGCAGGTGTTGGAGACTTGGGTGCAGAAGGACTTTTGCAGAGAGTAGAATTTGGAGACAGAGGTGCAGAAAAACTGTTGCAGATAGAAGAGCTTGGAGACTGCGGTACGGAAGGACTGTTACAGAAAACATAGGTTGGAGACTAAGGTGCAGAAGGAACATTACAGGGAGTAGAGTTTGGAGACTGAAATACAGGAGTACTGTTACAGAGAGCAGAGGTTGGTGACTGGAGTGAAAAAGAACTGTTTCAGAGTGCAGATGTTGGATACTGGTGTGCAGAAGAACTGTTGCAGAGAGCAGAGGTAGGAGACTGAGATACAGAAAGACTGTTACAGAGAGCAGACTTTGGAGACTGGGGTTCAGAAGGACTGATAAAGAGAGCAGAGTTTGGAGACTGGGGTGCAGAAAGCCTGTTACAGAGAGAAGAGGTTGAAGACTAAATACAGAAGGGCTTTTACAGAGAGCAGAGTTTGGAGACTGGGTTGCAGAAGAATATTACGTAGAGCAGAGTTTGGAGTCTGCGGTGCAGAAGAATTGTAACAGAGAGCAGAGGTTGGCGACTGGGGTGCAGTAGGATTATTGCAGAGAGCAGAGGTTGGAGATTGGTGAGCAGAAGGATCATTGCAGAGAGCAGAGGTTGGAGACCTGGGTGCAAAAGGACGGTTGCAGAGAGCAGATGTTGGAGACTGGGATGCAGAATAACTGTTACACAGAGCAGCGGTTGAAGACTGGTGTGAAGAAGGGACTGTTGCAGAGAGCAGAGGTTGGAGACTTGGGTTCAGAAGGACTGTTACAGAGAGAAGAGGTTAGAGACTGAGTTGCAGGAGGACTGTTACAGAAAGCAGAGTTTAGAGACTGTGGTGCACAAGGATCCTTGCATAGATCAGAGTTTTCAGACTGATGTACAGAATGACTGTTGAAGAGAGCAGATGTTGGAGACTGGGGTGCAGAAGGATCATTGCAGAGAGCAGAGGCTAGAGACTGAGGTGCCTTAGGATTATAGCAGAGGTCAGAGTTTGGGAACTGAGGTGCAGTAGAATTGTTACAGAGAACAGAATTTGGATACTGGGGTGCAGAAAGACTGTTTCAGAGACCATAGGTTGGAAAATGGGGTTTAGAAAGACTGTGGCAGAGAGCAGAGGTTGGAGACTGGGGTGCAGAAGGACTGTTACAGAGAGCAGAGTTTGGAGACAGGGTTGCAGAAGGATCTTACTGAGAGCAGAGGTTGGAGACTGAGGTGGAACAAGACAGTTGCAGAGAGCAGAGTTTGGAGACTGGGGTGCAGAAAGATCGTTGCTGAGAACCTATTTTTCAGACTGAGGTGCAGAAGTACTGTTGGAGATTACAGAGGTTGGAGACTTGGGTGCAGAAGGATCTTTGCAGAGAGCAGAGGTTTGAGACTTGCGTGTAGAAGGACTGTTACAGAGAACAGAGTTTGGAGACTGCGGTGTAGAAGGCCTGTTATAGAGAGAAGAGTTTGGTGAAAGGATGCAGAACGACTGTTACAAAGGGCAGAGTTTGGATACTGAATTGCAGAAGGATTATACAGAGAGTAGAGGTTGGAGACTGAGGTGCAGAAGGACTCTTACAGAGATTAGAGGATGGAGACTGAGGTGCAGAAGGAGCATTGCAGAGAGCAGAGGTGGAGACAGAGGTGCAGAAAGATTGTTAAAGAGAGAAATGTTTGGAGACTGGGGTTCAGAAGGACTGTTGCAGATAGCAGAGGTGGGAGAATGTTGTGATAAAGGACTGTTGCAGGGTGCAGGTGTTGGAGACTTGGCTTCAGAAGGACTGTTTAAGAGAGCAGAATTTTGAGGCTGAGGTGCAGAATAACTGTTACAGACAGCAGAGTTTGGAGACTGTTGTTCAGAAGGACTGATTCAGAAAGCAGAGGTTGGAGACGATGGTGCAGAAGAACCGCTGCAGAGAGTAGAGTTTGGAGACTGCCATACAGGAAAACTGTTATAGAGAGTAGAGGTTGGAGAATGGTTTATAGAAGAACTGTTTTAGAGTCCAGATGTTGGAGACTGGAGTTCAGAAGAACTGTTACTGAGAGCAGAGTTTGGAGACTGGGGTGCAGAAGAACTTTCGCAGAGAGCAGGGGTTGGAGACTGAGGTGCAGAAAGAATTTTACAGAGAGCAAAGTTTGGAGACTGGGGTGCAGAATTACTGATACAGAAAGCAGAGGTTGAGACTGGGGTGCAGAAGAACCGTTACAGAGAGCAGAGTTTGTAGACTGTAGTACAGAAGGACTGTTGCAGAGAGCAGAGGTTAGAGAATGGGGTGCAAAAAGACTGTTACAGAGAGCAGAGGTTAGAGAATGGGGTTCAGAAGTAAGGTTGCAGAGTTCAGAGTTTGGAGAGAAAGGTGCAGAAAGACTGTTACAGAAAGCAGAGGTTGGAATTCGTGGTTCAGAAAGACTTATACAGAAAGCAGAGGTTTGAGACTGGGGAGCATAAGGACCGTTAGAGAGAGCAGAGGTTGGAGATTGCGGTAAAGAAGGACTGTTACAGAGAGCAGAGGTTTTAGACTGGAAAGTAGAAGGAATGTTGCAGAGAACAGACGTTGTAGACTGGGTTGCAGCAGGACCATTGAGGAAAGCAGAGGTTTTAGACTGGGTTGGAGAAGAATGATACGGAGAGCAGTGTTTGGAACCTGGGGTGCAGAAAGACCTTACAGAGAAAAGAGCTTGGAGACTTGGGTGCAGAAGGAGTGTTAAGGAGAGGAGACGTTGGAGACTGGGGTGCAAAATTACTGTTGCAGAGAGCAGATGTTGGAGACTGGGTTGCATAAGGACCGTTCCAGAGAGCAGAGGTTGGAGACAGGGGTGCAGAAGGACGGTTGCAGAGAGCAGAGGTTGGAGACGGAGGTTCAAAAAAACAGATACAGAGAGCAGAGGTGGAGTGTGGGGTGCAGAAGGATCGTTGACGAGAGCAGAAGTTGGAGACTGAGTTGCAGTAGAATCGTTGAAGAGAGCAGAGGTGGAGACTGGGGTGCCGAAGGATCGTTAAAGAGAGAAGAGGTGGGAGACTGCGGTGCAGAAGGACTGTTACAGAGAGCACAGGTTGGAGACTGGGGTGCAGAAGAATGTTGCAGAAAGAAGAGGTTGGAGACTGGGGTGCAGAATGACTGTTTCAGAGAGCAGAGGTTTGAGACTGAGATGCAGAAGGATTGTAACACAGAGAAGACTTTTGAAACTGGCGTGAAGAATTATACTACAGAAAGCAGAGGTGTGAGACTGGGGTGCAGAAGGACCGTTACAGAGAGCAGAGTTTGGAGACTGGGGTGCATTAGTCCTGTTAAATAGAGCAGAGGTTGAAGACTGGGGTGCAGAAGGACTGTTATAGAAAGCAAAGTTAGAAAACTGGGTGGCAGAAGGATCTTACAGAGAGCAGAGTTTGAAGACTGAGGTGCAGAAGGACTGTTACAGAGAGCAGTGGTTGGAGACTGGGGTTCAGATGAATCGTGTAGAGAGAAGAGGTTTCAGACTGAGGTGTAGATCGACTGTTACAGAGAGCAGAGGTTGGAGACTGAGTTGCAGAAGGATTGTTACCAGGAGCAAATTTTGGAGACTGTGTTGCACAAGGATCTTACATAGAGCAGAGTTTGGAGACTGAGGTGCATTAGGACTGTTACAGAGAGCAGATGTTGAAATCTGGGGTTCAGAAGTATTGTTGCAGAAAGCAAAATTTTCAGACTGAGGTGCAGAAGGACTTTTGCAGAGAGCAGATGTTGGAGACTGGGTTGCACAAGGTTCATTGCAGAGAGCAGAAGTTGGAGACTGCAGTACAGAAGGACTGTTGCAGAGAGCAGAGGTTTGAGACTAGGGTAAAAAAGGACTTTTTCAGAGAGCAGATGTTGGATACTGTTTTTCAGGAGGACTGTTGCAGAGAGCAGAAGTTGAAGAATGGGTTGCAGAGGACCTTTGCAGAGAGCAGAGGTTGAAGACTGAGGTTCAGATGGAAGGACAAAGAAAGCAGAGGTTGGAGACTGGCGTGCAAAAGGATATTTACAGAGAGCAGAGTGTGGAGACTGCGGTACAGAAGGACTGTTACAGAGAGCAGAGTTTGGAGACTGGGGAGCAGAAGGAGTGTTCCAGAGTACAGAGGTTGGAGACTGGGGTGTAGCAGGACCTTTGCAGAAAGCAGAGATTGGAGACTGGTGTAAAGAAGGAATATTACAGAGAGCAGAGATTGGAAACTGGGGTCAGTAGGATATTTCAGAGAGCAGAGGTTGGAGACTAGGGTGCAGAAGGATCGTTGCAGAGAAGAGTTTGGACACTGGGGTTCAGAAGGACGGTTGCAGAGAGCAGATTTTGAAGACTGAAGTGCAGAAGGACTGTTTAGAGAGCAGATGTTGGAGACTGGGGTGCAGAAGGACTGTTGCAAAGAGCAGAGTTTTTGAGACTGAGGTACAGAAACATCATTGCAGAGAGAAGAGGTGGAGACTTGGCAGCAGAAGGACTGTTACACAAAGCACACGTTTCAGACTGAGTTGCAGAAGGAATTTTGCAGACAGCAGAGGTTGGAGACTGGGGCGCATAAGGACTGTTGCAGATAGCAGAGTTTGGATATGAGGTGCAAAAGGACTGTTACAGAGAGCAGAGGTTGTAGACTGGGGTGCAGAAAGTCTGATTCAGAAAGCAGATTTTGGAGACTGGGGTGCAGAAGGACCGTTACAGAGAGAAAAGTTTGAAAACTACAGTACAGAAGGACTGTTACAGAGAGTAGAGGGTGGCGACTGGGGTGCAGAAAGAGTGTTGCAAAGAACAGAGTTTGGAGACTGAGGTGCAGAAGAAGTGTTACAGAGAGCAGAGTTTTTAGACAAGGTTGCAGAAGGATCTTACAGAGAGCAGGGATTGGAGCCTGAGATGCAGCAGGACTCTTACAGAGCGCAGAGGTTGGAGACTGGGGTGCAGAAGGATTGTTGCAGAGAGCAGATGTTGGAGACTTGGGTGCAGAAGGCCTGTTACAGAGAGGAGAGTTGGGAGAAGGAGTGCAGAAGGACTGTTACAGAGGGCAGTGTTTGGAGACTGGGTTGGAGAAAGAACTTACAAAGAGCAGATGTTGGAGAGTGAGGTGCAGAAAGACTTTTACAGAGAGTAGAGAATGGAGACTGAGGCACAGAAGGATTGTTACAGAGAGCAGAGTTTGGAGACTGGGGTGCAGACGGACTGTTGCACATACCAGAGGTTGGAGACTTGGGTGTAGAAGGACTGTTGCAGAAACCAGAAGTTGAAATCTGGGGTGCTGACGAACTGTTGCAGAGAGCAGTTATAGGAGACTGAGATGCAGAAGGACTGTTACAAAGAGCAGATGTTTGAGACTGGCGTGCAGAAGGACTGATACAGAGAGCAGAGTTTGGAGACTGGGGTGCAGAAGGGCTGTTACAGAGTGCAGAGTTTGGAGACTGGGTTGCAGAAGGATCTTACGTATAGCAGAGTTTGGAGTCTGAGGTGCAAAAAGACTGTTACATAGAGCAGAGTTTAGAGACTGGGATGCAGAAGGATCGTTGCAGAAAGCAGATGTTGGACACTAGGGTGCAGAAGGACTGTTACACAGAGCAGAGGTTGAAGACTGAGGTGAAGAAGGACTGTTACAGAGAGCATATGTGGGAGACACGCGTACAGGACTGATACAGACAGAAGTTGGAGACTCAGGTGCAGAAGGACCGTTGCAGAGTGCCGAGGTTCAATTCTGAGGTTCAGAAGGATTGTAATAGAGAGCAGAGTTTGGTGACTGGGGTCTAGAAGGACAGTAGCAGAGAGCAGAGGTTGGAGACTAAGGTGCAGAGGGACTGTTACACAGAGCACAGGTTGGAGACTGGGGTGCAGAAGGACTGATACAGAAAGCAGAGGTTGGAGACTCGGGTGTAGAAGTACCCTTACACAGAGCAGAGGTAGGAGAATGCAGTACAGAAGGACTGTTATAGAGAGCAGAGTTTGGAGACTCGGGTGGAGAAGGACCATTGCAGAGAGCAAATATTGGAGACTGGGGTGCAAAAGGACTTTTGCAGAGAGCAGAGGATGAAGACTGGGATGCAGAAAGACTTTTGAAGAGATCAGAGGTTGGAGACTGAGTTGCAGAAGGACTGTTACAGAGCGCAGAGTTTTGAGACTGTGGTGCAAAATGACTGATACAGAAAGCAGAGGTTGGAAACTGGGGTGCATAAGGACCCTTACGGAGAATAGCGGATGGAGACTGCGGTACAGAAGGACTGTTACTAAGAGCAGAGGTTGGAGACTAGGGTTCAAAAGAACTGATGTAGAGACCGGAGGTTGGAGACTGGGATGCTGAAGGATCGTTGTGGCTATCAGAGTATGCAGACTGGGGTGTAGAGGGACTGTTCCAGAGAGCAGAGTTTGGAGACTGGGGTTTAGAATTACTGTTGCAGAGAGCAGACGTTGGAGAGTGGGGTGCAGAAAGACTGTTGTATAGAGCACAGTTTGGAGACTGAGGTACAAAACGAATGTTAAAGAGAGCAGAGGTTGGAGAATGGGGTGCAGAAGGATTATTGCAGAGAGTAGAGTTTTCAGACTGAGGTACTGAAGAACTGTTGCAGAGAGAAGATGTTGGAGACTGGGTTTCAGAAGTACTGTTGCAGCGAGAAGAGGTTTGAGACAAGGGTGCTGAAGGATCGTTGCAGAGAGCAGAGGTTGGAGACTGGGGTGCAGAAGTACTGTTACAGAGAGCAGAGTTTTGAGACTGGGGTGCAGAAGGATCCTTGCAGGGAACAAAGTTTTCAGACTGAGGTGCAGAAAGACTGTTGCAGAGAGCAGAGTTTGGAGAATGAGATGCAGAAGGAGTGTTACAGAGAGCAGAGTTTGGAGACTTGGGTCCAGAAGGACTGTTACATAGAGCAGATATTTGAGAGTTGACTACAGGAGGACTGTTACAGAGAGCAGCGGCTTGAGACTGAGAGCAGAGTTTGAAAACTGTGGTGCAGAAGGAGTGATACAGAAAGCAGAGGTTGGAGACTGGGGTGTAGAAGGACTGTTTCAGAGAGCAGAGTTTGGAGACTGGGTTGGAGAAGGTCTGTTGCAGACAGAAGATGTTGGAGACTGGGGTGCAGAAGAAATGTGACAGACAGCAGTGTTTTGAGAATGTGGTGCAAAAAAACTGATACAGAAAGCAGAGGTTGGACTGGGTTTCAGAGATTTGAGTCTGAGGTGCAGACGGACTTTTACAGAGAGCAGAGTTTGGAGACTGTGGTGCAGAAGCACTGATACAGAAAGCAGAGTTTGGAGACTGGGGTTAAGAAGGACCCTTACAGAGAACTGAGGTTGAAGACTGCAGTACAGAAGAACTGTTGTTGAGAATAAGGTTAGAGACTGGGGTACAGAAGGATTTTATAGAGAGCAGAGTTTGGAGACTGGGTTGCAGAGAGACTGTTGCAGAGCAGACTTTGGAGAATAATGTGCAGAAGGATCGTTGCAGAGAGCAGATTATGGAGATGGGGGTATAAAAGGACTGTCCCACAGAGCAGAGTTTGGAGTCTGGTGTGTAGAAAGATTGTTGATGAAAGCAGTTGTTGGAGACTGAGGTTCAGAAGGACTGTTTCAGAGAGCAGAGTTTTTAAACAAGGGTGTAGAAGGACTGATACAGAGAGTATAGATGAAGACTGAGGTGCAGAAGGAATGTTTCAGAGAGAAGAGGTTGGAGACTGGCGTGCAGAAGGACTGATACCGAAAGCCGAGAAGAGAGACTGGGGTCCAGAAGGATCGTTACAAAGAGCAGAGGTTGGATACTGCAGTACAGAAGGACTGTTACAGGGAGCAGATGTTTCAGTCTTTGGTGCAGAAGGACTCTTGCAGAGAACAGAAGTTGGAGACTGAGGTGCAAAAGGACCGTTGCTGAGAGCAGAGGTAAAAGACTAATGTGCAGAAGGATTGTTACAGAGAGTATAGTTTGTAGACTGGGGTGCAGAAGGACTGTTACAGAGAGTAGAGTTTGGGGAATTGAGTGCAGAAGGATCTTTCAGAGTGCTTACGTTGGGGACTGGGATACAGAAGGACTTTTTTGGAGAGCAGAGTTTGGAGACTGGGGTGCATTAGGACCGTTGCTGAGAACAGATGTTGATGAATGGGGTGCAGAAGAACTGTTACAGAGAGTAGAGTTTGGAGATTGAGTTGTAGAAGTTTCTTTCAGAGAGCAAGGTTTGGAGAATGAAGTGCAGAAGGACTGTTACAGAGAGCAGATGTTGGAGAGTGGGGTGCAGACGGACTGTTCAAGAGAGCAGAGCAGAGGTTGGATACTGGGGTATAGAATGACTGTTGAAGAGAGCACATGTTTGAGATTGGGGTGCAAAAAGACTCTTGCAGAGAGCAGAGGTTGAAGACTGATGTGTAGAAGGACTGTTACAGTGTGCAGATGTTTGAGACTGGGATGCAGAAGGATCGTTACAGAGAGCAGAAGTTGGAGACTGAGGTGTAGAAAGATCGTTGCAGAGAGCAGAGGTTTGAGATTAGGGTGCAGAAGAACTTTTACAGAGAGCACAGGTAGAAGACTGGGGTGCAGAAGGAATGTTGCAGAGAGCAGATGTTGGAGATTGTGGTGCAGGAGGACTTCTGCAGAAAGCAGAGGTTGGAGACTGAGGTGCAGAAAGACTGTTAAAGAGACCAGATATTGGAGACTGGGTGCAGAAGAACTTATAGAGAAAGCAGATATTGGATACTGGGGTGCAGAAGGATGGATAAAGAGAGCAGAGGTTGGAGACTTTGGTACAGAAGGACTGGTATAGAGGGCAGAGTTATGACACTGGGATGAAAAACGACTGTGGCAGAGAACAGAGTTTGGAGACTGTGGTGCAGAAGGACTGTTGCAGAGAGCAGATGTTAAAGACTGGGGTGCACAAGCATCGTTGCAGAGAGTAGCTGTTGAAGACTGGAGTGAAGAATTTATCTTACAGAGAGCACTGGTTGGAGACTGGGGTGCAGAAGTCTTGTTACAGACAGCAGAGATTGGAGACTGGGGTGCAGAATGTGTTTCAATGAGCAGAGTATGTGGACTAAGTTTAAAAGGGTCTTACAGAAAGCAGAGGTTGGAGAATGATGTACAGCAGGACTGTTAGAGAGAGTAGAGTTTGAAGACTTGGGTGCAGAAGGATTGTTGCAGATAGCAGAGTTTCAGACTGAGGTACAGAAGAACTGTTGCAGAGAGAAGATCTTGGAGACTGGGTGCACAAGGACTGTTGCAGCGAGCAGAGGTTGGAGACAGGATGCAGAAGGATTGTTGCAGAGAGCAGAGGTTGAAGACTGGGGTGCAGAATGACAGATACAGAGAGCAGATATTGGAAACTGGGGTGAAGAAAGCCTGGTACAGAGAGCAGAATTTGGAGACTGGGGTTCACGAGGACTATTACAGAGAGCAGAGTTTGGAGACTGGGTTGCAGAGGGATCTTACAGAGAGCAGAGGTTGGAGACTGAGGTGCACAAGCACTGTTACAAAGAGTAGAGTTTGGAGACTGATGTGCAGAAGGATCGTTACAGAGAGCAGAGCTTGAAGACTGAGGTGCAGAAGGATTGATACAGAGAGCAGAGTTTGGAGACTGGGGTGCTGAAAGACTATTGCAGAGAAAAGAGGTTATAGAATGGCGTGTAGAAGGACTGTAACAGAGAGCAGAGGTTGGAGACTAAGGTGCAGAAGGACAGTTACACAGAACAGTGTTAGGAGACTCGCGTGCAGAAGGACCCTTACAGAGAGCAGTGGTTGGAGACTGCAGTACAGAAAAACTGTTATAGAGAACAGAGGTTGGAGACTGGGGTGCAGAAAGAACTTTGAAGAGAGCAGAGGTTGGAGAGTGGAGTGCAGAAAGATCTTACAGTGAGAAGAGGTTGGAGTCTGGGATTCAGAAGGACTGTGGCATAGAGCAGACGTTGGAGACTGGGTTGTAAAAGTTTCTTTCAGAGAGCAGAGTTTGGAGACTGTGGTGCAGATGGACTTTTACAGAGAGCAGAGGTTGGAGACTGGGGTGTACAAGCATCATTGCATAGAGTAGCTGTTGAAAACTGGAGTTAAGAATTCGTCTTACAGAGAGCAGTGTTTGGAGATTGGTGTGCAGAAGGCCTGTTACAAAGAGCAGGGATTGGAGACTGGGGTTCAGAATGTGTTTCAGTGAGCAGAGTTTGTGGACTAAGTTTAAAAGGGTCTTACAGAAAGCAGAGGTTGGAGACTGATGTACAGAAGGACTGTTACAGAGAGTAGAGTTTGAAGACTGGGGTGCAGAATGATTGTTGCAGAGAGCAGAGTTTTCACACTGAGGTACAGAAGAACTTTTGCAGAGAGCAGATGTTGCAGACTGGGTTTCACAAGGACTGTGGCAGAGAGCAGAGTTTTGAGACTGGGGTGCCAAAGGATCTTTGCAGAGAGCAGAGGTTGGAGACTGAGGTGTAGAAGGATCTTTCGGAGAGCAGAGGTTCGAGACTGTTGTGCAGAAAGATCATTAAACAGAGCAGAGTTTGGAACCTGGGGTGCAGAAGGATTGATACAGCGAGAAGAGGATAGAGACTTTGGTGCAGAAGGATTATTGCAGAGAGCAGAGGTTTTAGACTGCCGTGTAGAAGGACTGTTGCAGAGAGTAGAGAAAGGAGATTGGGGTGCAGAAGGACTGTAGCAGAGAGCAGAGGTTAAAGACTAAGGTGCAGAAGGACAGTTACACAAAACAGAGTTTGGAAACTCGGGTGCAGAAGGACCCTTACATAAAGCAGTGGTTGGAGACTGCAGTACAGAAGGACTGTTACAGAGAACAGAGGTTGGAGACTGGTGTGAAGAAGAACTGTTGCAGAGAGTAGATATTGGAGACTGTGGCGCAGAACGACTGATGCAGAGAACAGAGGTTGGAGACTGGGGTGCAGAAGGAACTTTGAAGAGAGAAGAGATGGGAGACTGGTTTGCAGAAGGATCTTACAGTGAGAAGAGTTTGGAGTCTGGAATGCAGAAGGACTGTGGCAGAGAGCAGACGTTGAAGACTGGGGTGGAGAATGATTACTGCAGAGAGCAGAGGTTGGAGACTGGGGTTCAGAAGGACTGTTGCAGAGAGCAGATTTTGGAGACTGTGGTGCAGGACTGATACAGAAAACAGATGTTGGAGACTGGGGTGCAGAATGATTGTTGCAGATAGCAGAGGTTGGATACTGGGTTGCAGAAAGACTGTTGCATAGAGCAGAGGTTGGAGACTTAGTTACAGAAGGACTGTTACAGAGAGCAGAGGTTGGAGACTGTGGTGCAGAAAGACTGATACAGTAAGCAGTGTTTGGAGACTGGGGTGCTGAAGGACTGCTACAGAGAGCAGAGTTTGGAGACTGGGGAGCAGAAGGACTGTTGCAGAGAAAAGAGGTTGGAGACTGGGTTGCAGAAGGATCGTGGCCGAGAGCAGAGTATTCAGACTGAGGTGCAGAAAGACTAATGTAGAGAGCAGATGTTGGAGACTGGGGTGCATAATAACTGTTGCAGAGAGCAGAGGTTGGAGACTTCTGTGCAGATTGACTGTTCCAGAGAGTAGGTGTTGGAGACTATGTTCAGAAAGCCTGTTAAAGAGAGCAAAGTTTAGAGAAGGGGCGCAGAAAGACTGTTACAGAGAGCAGAAATTGGAGATTGGTTTGCAAAAGGATCTTACAGAGAGTAGAGTTTGGAGACTGAGATGCAGAAGGACTGTTACAGAGTGTTGAGTTTGAAGACTGAGATGCAGAAGGACAATTGCAGGTAGCATAGGTTGAAGACTGAGGTGCAGAAGGACTGTTAAATACAGCAGCGGTTGGAGACTGAGGTGCAGAAGGACTGATACAGAAAGCAGAGATTTGAGACTGAGGTGCTGAAGGTCCATTATAGAGAGCAGAGGTTGGAGACTGTGGTGCAGAAGAACTGTTACAGAGAGAAGAGTTTGGAGACTGGGGTGCAGAAAGACTGTTGCAGAGAACAGAGGTTGGCGACTGAGGTGCCGAAGGACCTTTAAAGATAGCAGAGGTTGGAGACTAAGGTGCAGAAGAATCTTACAGAGAGCAGAGGCTGGAGACTGGAGTGCAGAGGATTGTTGCAGAGAGCAGAGGCTGGAGACTTGGTTGCAGAACGACTTTGCAGAAGAGAGGATAGAGACTGAGGTGCAGAAGTACTGTTACAGAGAGCAGAGTTTGGAGACTGTGGTGCAGGACTGATATACAAATCAGAGGGTGGAGACTTGGGTGCAGAAGGACCGTTACAAAGAGCAGAGATTGGAGACTGGGGTACAAAAGTACTTTTACAGAGAGCAGAGATTTGATACTGGAGAGCTGATACTGTTGCAAAACAGAGGTTTAAAACTGGTTGCAGAAGGACCATTGCAGAGAGCAGAGGTTGGAGACTGAGGTGCAGAAGGATTGTAACAGAGAGTAGAGTTTGGAGACTGGGGTACAGAAGCATATTACAGCAAGCAGAGGTTGGAGACTGTGATGAAGAAGGACTTCTGCAGAGAGTAGAATTTGGAGACTGGGGTGCAGAAGTATTGTTACAGAGAGCAGAGGTTGGATACTGGGGTGCAGAAGTACTTTTGAATAGATCAGAATTTGGAGATTTGGGTGCAGAAGAAACTCTTCAGAGAGCAGAGGTTGGAGACTGAGGTGCAGAAGGACTGTTATAGAGAGCAGAGGATTGAGACAGAGGTGCAGAAGGAATGATATAGAAAGCAGAGTTTTAAGACTGGGGTACAGGAGGACTATTACAGAGAGCAGAGGTTGTAGTCTCCAGTACAGAAGGACTGTTACAGAGAGCAGAGGTTGGAGACTGGGGTGTAGAAGGAATGTTGCAGAGAGTAGATGATCGAGACTGGGTTCCAGAAGGACTGTAGCAGAGAGCAGACGTTGGAGACTAAGGTGAAGAAGGACAGTTACACAGAGCAGAGTTTGGAGACTGGGGTGGAGAAGGACTGATACAGAAAGCAGAGGTTGGAGGTTCGGGTGCAGAAGTACCCTTACAGAGAGCAGAGTTTGGAGACTTGGGTGGAGAATGACTGTTTCATATAGCAGATGTTGGAGACTGGGGTGCAGAAGGACTTTTGCAGAGAGTAGAGGATGGAGACTGGGGTGCAGAAGGACTGTTACAGAGAGCAGAGGTTGCAGACTGAGTTGCAGAAGGACTCTTACAGAGGGCATAGTTTGGAGATTATGGTGCAAAAGGACTGATACAGAAATCAGAGGTTGGATACTGGGGTGCATAAGGACCCTTACAGAGAACAGAATTTGGAGACTGTCGTACAGAAGTACTGGTACAGAGAGCAAAGGTTGGAGACTGGTGTGCAGAAGAACTGATCTAGAGAACAGAGGTTGGAGATTGGGGTCCAGAATGATCGTTGTGTCGAGCAGAGTATGGAGACTGGGGTATAGAAGGACTGTTGCAGAGAGCAGAGTTTGAAGACTGGGGTGTAGAAGGACTGTTGCAGAGAGCAGACGTTGTAGACCAAGGTGCAGTAGAATCGTTTGGGCGAGCAGAGTATGGAGACTTGGGTGTAGAAGGACTGTTGCAGAGAGCAGAGGTTTGAGACTGGGGTTCCTAAGGATTGTTTCACAGAGCAGATGTTGGAGTCTTGGGTGCAGAAGGACTGTTGCATACAGCAGAGATTGGAGACTGAGGTACAGAAGAGCTGTAACAGAGAGTGGAGGTTGGAGACTGGGGTGAAGAAGGACTATTGCAGAAAGCATAGTTTTCAGACTGAGGTACAGAAGAACTGTTGCAGATAGCAGATGTTGGAGACTGGGGTTCACAAGGACTGTTGCAACGAGCAGACTTTTGAGACTGGGGTGCCAAAGGATCTTTGCAGAGAGCAGATGTTGGAGACTGAGGTGCAGAAGGATCGATGTGGAGAGAAGAGGTTCGAGACTGGGGTGCAGAAGGACCATTACAGAGAGCAGACGTTAGAGATAGGGTTTCAGAAAGATCTTACAGAGAAAAGCGTTTGGAGACTGAGGTGAAGAAGGACTTTTACAGAGAGCGGAGGTTCGAGACTGAGGCTCAGAAGGATCGTTACAAAGAGCAGAGGTTGGAGACGGGGGTACAGACGGGACTTTTACAGAGAGCACTGGTTTGATACTAGGGAGCATAAGAAAGGTTACAGAGAGCAGATAATGGAGAATGGGGTGCAGAAAGACTGCTGCTGAAAGCAGAGTTCAGAGACTAGGGGAAGAAAGACTGTTTTAGAGAGCAGAGGTTGGAGACTCGGGTGCTAAAAAATTGTTGCAGACAGCTGAGTTTTCAAGACTGAGGTACAGAAGAACTGTTGCAGAGAGCAGATGTTGGAGACTGGGTTGCACATGGACTGTTGCAGCGAGCAGAGGTTGGAGACTGGGGTGCAGAAGGATCGTTGCAGAGAGCAGACGTTAGACTGGGGTACAGATGGACTGATACAGAGAGCAGAGGTTGGAGACTGGAGTGCAAAACGCCTGTGACAGAGAGCAGAATTTGGAGACTGGGGTGATGAAGGACTGTTACAGAGAGCAGAGTTTGAGACTGGGTTGCAGAAGGATCTTACAGAGAGCAGAGAATGGAGACTGAGGTTCAGAAGCACTGTTACAGAGAGTAGAAGTTGGAGACTGAGGTTCAGAAGGACCGTTGCAGAGAGCAGAGGTTGGAGACTGAGGTGCAGAATGATGTTACAGAGAGCAGAGGTTAGAGACTGGCTTGAAGAAGGACTGTTGCAGAGAGCAGTGGTTTTAGACTGGGATGTGCAAAGACTGTTGCATAGAGTAGAGGTTGGAGATTGGGGTCCAGAACGACTGAAGCAGAGAGCAGAGGTTGGAGACTAAGGTGCAGAAGGACAGTTACCCAGAGCAGAGTTTGGAGACTGGGATGCAGAAGGACTAACACAGGAAGCAGAGCTTGGAGACTCGAATGCAGAAGTACCCTTATGGAGAGCAGAGGTTGGAGAATGCAGTACGGAAAGACTGTTACAGAGAGCAAAGTTTGGAGACTGGGGTGGAGAATGACTGTTGCAGAGAGAAGATGTTGGAGACTGTGGTGAAAAAGGACTGTAACAGAGAGCAGAGTGTGGAGACTGGGGTGCACAAGACTCTTGTAAAGAGCAGAGTTTGCAGACTGAGTTGCAGAAAAACTCTTACAAAGGGCAGAGTTTGGAGACTGTGGTTCAAAACGACTAATACAGAAAGGAGAGGTTGGTTATTGGGATGCATAAGGACCTTACAGAGAAAAGAGGTTGGAGACTGTGGTACATAAGGACTGTTATAGAGAGCAGAGGTTGGAGTCTGGGGTGCATCAGAACTGATGTAGAGAACAGAGTTTGGAGACTGGGGTGCAGAAGGATCGTTGGGGCCATCAGAGTATGGAGACTGGGGTGTAGGAGGACTGTTGCAGAGAGCAGTAATTGGAGACTGAGGTACAGAAGGACTGTTACAGAGAGCAGAGGTTGGAGACTGGGGTGCAGATGGATTATTGCAGAGAGCAGAGTTTTCAGACTGAGGTACAGTAGAACTGTTGCAGACTGGGTTCACTAAAACTGTTGCGGCTAGCAGAGTTTTCAGACTGGGGTACAGAAGAATCGTTTCAGAAGCAGAGGTTCGAGACTGAGGTACAGAAGGATAGTTGCAGAAACAGAGGTTCGAGATGGGGTGCAGAAGGACTTTTACAGAGAGCACAGATTTGGCACTGGGGTGCAGAAGGAATGTTGCAAAAGCAGAAGTGGAGATTTGTTTGCAGAAGGACTATTGCAGAAAGCACAGTTTGGAGACTGAGGTGCAGAAAAACTTTTTCAGAGAGCAGAGGTTAAGACTGGGTGCAGAAGGACTGTTACAGAGAGGAGACGTTGGAGACTGGGTTTCAGAAGTATCTTACAGAGAAAAGAGTTTGGACACTGAGATGCAGAAGGACAGTTACAGAGAGCGAAGGTTCACGACTGGGTGCAGAAGGATCGTTACAGAAAGCAGAGGTTGGAGGCTAAGGTGCAGACGACTTTTACAGAGAGCAAATGTTTGATACTGGGTGTATAAGGAATGTTGCAGAGAGCAGAGGCTGGAGACTGAGGTGCAGAAGGACTGTTGCTTAAAGCAGACGTTGGCGATTGAGAAGCTGTAGGACAGTTAAAGAGAGCAGAGTTAAAGACTGGGGTGCAGAAGGATTATTGCAGAGAGCAGAGTTTTCAGACTGAGGTACAGAAGAAATTTTGCAGAGAGCAGATGTTGTAGACTTGATTGTACAAGGACTGTTGCAGCGAACAGAGTTTGGAGACTGGAGTGCAGAAGGATCATTGCAGATAGCAGAAGTTAAAGACTGGCGTGCAGATGGATTGATAAAGAGAGCAAGAGTGGGAGACTGGGGTGCAGAAGGCCTGTTAAAGAGAGCAGAGTTTGGAGGCTGGGGTGATTAAGGACTGTTACAGAGAGAAGAGTTTGGAGACTGGGTTGAGGAAGGATCTTACAGAGAGCAGAGATTGGAGACTGAGGTGAAGAAGCACTGTTACGAAGAGTAGAGGTTGGATACTGAGGTGCAGAATGACCCTTGCTGAGAGCAGAGTTTGAGGCCTGCTACATAGAGCAGATTTGTAGACTGGCGTACAGAAGGTCTGTTACAGAGAGGAGAGGTTGGAGACTGGGGTGCAGAAGGACAGTTATAGAGAAGAGCAGAATGTTAACTGGGTTGCTGAAGGATCTTACAGAGAGCAGAGGTTGGAGACTAATGTGCAGGGTGGACTGTTACAGAGAGCAGTGGTTGAAAACTGGGGTGCAGAAGGATCGTGGAGAGCAGAGGTTTCAGACTGAGGTGCAGAAATACTGTTACAGAGTGCCGAAGTTGGAGATTGAGGTGTAGAGGACTGATACTGAGAGCAGAGTTTGGAGACTGACGTGAAGATGGACTGTTACAGAAAGCAGAGGTTGGAAATTGGGTGCAGATGGACCGTTACAGAGAGCAGAGGTTGGAGACTATGGTATAGAAGGACTGTTTTAAAGAGCAGAGGTGGGGAGACTTGGGTGCAGTAGGACTGTTACAGAAATCACAGGTTGGAGACTGAGGTGCAGACGGATAGACACAGAGAGCAGAGGTTGGAGACTGGGGTTCAGAAGGAATGATACAGAAAGCAGAGGTTGGAGACTGGGGTGCAGAAGGACCGTTACAGAGAGCAGAGTTTGGTGACTGCGATACAGAAGGATTGTTACAGAGAGCAGATACTGGAGACTGGGCAGCAGAAATACTGTTGCAGAGAAAAGAGTTTGGAGATAGGGTGCCGCAGGACCCTTGCAGAAAGCAGAGGTAGGTGACTGGTGTCTAGAAGGAATGTTAGAGAGCAGAGTTTGGAAACTGGAGTGCAGAATGATCTTACAGAGAGCACAGTTTGGAGACTGTGGTGCAGAAGGACTGTTGCAGAGAGCAGACGTTGGAGACTGGGGTCCAGAAAGATCGCTGCAGAGAGCAGAGTTTGCAGACTGGGGTGCAGAAGGTTGTTGCAGAGAGTAGAGTTTGGAGACTTAGGTGCAGAAAGACTGTTACAGAGAGCAGATGCTGGAGACTGGGGTGCAGAAAAACTGTTGCAGAGAGAAAGAGGTTGGAGACTGAGGTATAGAAGAACTGTTACAGAGAGTAGAGGTAAGAGACTAAATTTCAGATAGATCTTACAGAGAGCAGAGGTTGGAGACTGGGGTGCAGAAGAACTGTTGAAGAGAGAAGAGGTTGGAGACTGAGGTATAGAAGAACTGTTACAGAGAGTAGAGGTAAGAGACTAAAGTTCAGATGGATCTTACAGAGAGCAGAGGTTGAAGACTGAGTTGCAGAAGGATTGTAACAGATACTGAGGTTGGAGACTGGGTGCAGGAGATTCGTTGCACACGGCAGAGTTTTCAGACTGTAATGAATAAGGACTGTTGCAGAGACCATATGTTGGAGAGTGGGGTGTAGAATGACTGTTGCAGAGATCATAGTTTGGAGACTGAGTGCAGAAGGACTGTTACAGAAAGCAGAGTTTGAAAATTGGGTTGCAGAAGTACCGTTAAAGAGAGCAGAGTTTGGAGACTGCGGTTTAGGACTGTTACCGAGAGCAGAGGTTGGCGACTGGGATGCAGAAGGACTTTTACAGAAAGCAAAAGTTGGAGACTGAGGTGCAGAAGGATGGATAGAGAGAACAGAGGCTGGATACTGGGATACAGACAGGCTGATACAGAAAGCAGAGTTTGGAGACTGGGGTGTAGAAGAACCGAAACTGAGAGCACTGGTTGGACACTGCGGTACAGAAGGACTGTTACAGAGAGCAGATCTCAGAGACTGGGGAGAAGAAAGACTGTTGCAGAGAGAAGAGGTTGGAGAATGAGGTGCAGAAAGACTGTTACAGATAGCAGAGTTTGGAGACTGGGGTGCAGAAGGACTCTTACAGAGAGCAGAGTTTGGAGACTGGGGTGCAGAAGGACTGTTACAGAGAGCAGAGTTTAGAGACTGGGGTTCAGATGGATCTTACAGAGAGCAGAGGATAGAGACTGGGGTGAAAAATGACTGTTGCACAGAGCAGAGTTTGGAAACTGAGGTAGAGAAGAATCGTTGCAGAGAGAAGAGGTTGGAGACTGGGGTGCAGAAGGCCTGTTACACAGAGCAGAGTTTGGATACTGGGTGGCAGAAGTTCTGTTAAAGAGAGCAGAGGTTGGAGACTGTTGTGCAGAAGGACTGTTAAAGAGTGCAGAGTTTAAAGACTTGGTTGCAGAAGGATGAAACAGAGGGCAGAGTTGAAAGACTGAGGTGCAGAAGGATTGTTACAGAGAGCAGAGGTAGGAGACTGGGGTGCGGAAGGGTCGTTGCAGAGAGCAGAGTTTTCAGACTGAGATGCAGAATGACTGTGGCAGAGAGCAGATGTTGGAGACTGGAGTGCAGAAGGACTGTTGCAGAGAGCAGATATTGGTAACTAGGGTCCAGAAGAACTGTTTTAGAAAGCAGAGGTTGGAGACTGAGTTGCAGAAGGACTCTGCAGAGATCAGAGGTCGGAGAACTGAGATGAAGAAGGACTCTTACAGAGAGCAGAGTTTGGAGACTGGGGTACAGAAGGACTGATACAGAAAGCAGAGATTGGAGTCTGGGGTGCAGAAAGACTGTTACAGAGAGTAGAGTTTTGATACTGCAGTACAGGAGGACTGTTACAGAGAGCAGAGGTTGAAGACTTGGGTGCAGAAGTACAGTAGCAGAGAGCAGATGTTGGTAACTAGGGTGCAGAAGGACTGTTGCAGAGAGCAGAGTTTGGAGACTGGGGTGCAGAATGACTCTTGCGGAGAGCAGAGGTTGGAGACTAGGGTGCAGAAGGACTGTTACACAGAGCAGAGGTTGGAGACAGGCATTCAGAAGGATCTTACAGAGAGCAGAATTTGGAGACTGAGGTGCAGAAGAACTTTTGCAGAGAGCAAAAGTTCGAGACTGGGGTGCAGTAGGATCGTTGCAGAGAGCATAGGATGGAAACTGGGGTGCAGAAGGCCTGCTATAGAGAGCTGAGTTTTGAGACTGGCGTGTAGAAGGCCTGTTACATAGAGGAGAGGTTGGAGACTGGGGTGCAGAAGGACTGTTACAGAGAGCAGATTTTGGAAATTGGGGTGCAGAAGGATCCTTAGAGAGAGCAGAGGTTGGAGACTGCGGTATAGAAGGAGTGTTACAGAGAGCAGAGACTGGGTTGCTGAAAGAACTTACATATTGCAGAGGTTGCAAACTGACGTGTAACTTCACTGTTACAGACTGCAGTGGTTGAAGACTGGGTGCAAACGGATCGTGCACAGAGCAGAGGTTTCAGACTGAGGTGCAGAAGGACTGTTGCAGAGAACAGAGGTTGGAGACTGAGGTGTAGAAGGAGTGTTAAAGAGAGCAGAGCTTGGAGACTCAGGTGCAGAAGGACTATTACAGGAAGCAGAGTTTGGATATTGGGTTGCAGAAGGACTTTTACAGAGAGCAGAGGTTGGAGACTGCGATATAGGATTGTTATCGAGAGCAGATGTTGGAGACTGGGGTGCAGAAGGACTCTTACATATTGCACAGGTTGGAGACTTAGGTGCAGAAGGATAGATACAGAGAACAGAGGTTCGACACTGGGGTTAAGACATACTGATACAGAAAGCAGAAGTTGGAGACTGGGGTGTAGAAGGACCGTTACGAAGAGCAGAGGTTGGAGACTGTGGTACAAAAGGACTGTTACAGAGAGCAGATCTCGGAGACTGGGGAGCAGAAGGACTGTTGCAGAGGACAGAGGTTGAAGACTGGGTTGGAGAAGGAATGTTACAGAGAGCAGAGTTTGAAAACTGCAGTGCAGAAAGATCTTACAGAGAGCAGAGGTTGAGGACTGTGGTGCAGAAGGATCATTGCAGAGAGCAGAGTTTGGAGATTGGGGTAAAAAAAGGACTGTTACAGAGAGCAGAGTTTGGTGACTGAAGTACGGAAGTACTGTTGCAGAGAGCAGATGTTGGAAACTGGGGTGGAGAAGAATCGTTGCAGAGAGAAGAGGTTGGAGACTGTTGTGCAGAAGGACTGTTACAGAGTGCAGAGTTTAAATACTTGGTTACAAAATGATCTTACAGAGAGCAGAGTTGGGAGACTGAGGTGAAGAAGGACTGTTAGGAGAGCAGAGGTAGGAGACTGGGGTGCAGAAGGACTGTTACAGAGAGAAGAAATTGTATGCAGTTTTGCAGAAGCATCTTACAGAGAGGAGAATTAGAAGACTAAGGTGCAGAAGGATTGTTTTAAGGATCAAAGGTTGGAGAGTGGGGTGAAGTTGGATCATTGCAGAGAGCTGATGTTGGAGACTGGGGTGCAGAAGGATCATTGCAGAGAGCAGATTTTGGAGACTGGTGTCCAGATGGCCTGCTACAGAAAGAAGAATTTGGAGACTGACGTGCAGAAGGCCTGTTACAGGAGATGTTGGAGACTGAGGTGCAGGTGGACTGTTACAGAAAGCAGTGGTTGGAGACTGGGGTGCAGAAGGACTGTTACAGAGAGCAGAGTTTGGAGACTGAGGTGCAGAAGGATTGTTACAGAAAGCAGAGTTTGGAAATTGGGGTGCAGAAGGACCGTTACAGAGACAAGAGTTTGTAGACTGCGGTATAAAAAAAACTGTTACAGAGAGAAGAGGTTGGAGACTGGGGTGCAAAAGTAATATTACAGAGAGCACAGGTTGGAGACTGAGGTGCAGAATGAGTGTTACAGAAAGCAAAGGTTGGAAATTTGGGTGCAGAAAGAATGTTATAGAGAGCACAGCTTGGAGACTTAGGTGCAGAAGGATAGATACAGAGAGAAGAGGATTGAGACTGAGGTTCAGAAGGACTTATACAGAAAGCAGAGTTTGGAGATTGGGGTGCTGAAGGACCGTTACGGAGAGTAGAGGTTGGAGACTGCAGAGCAGAAGGACTATTGCAGAGGACAGAGTTTGGAGACTGGTGTGCCGCAGGACACTTGCAGAAAGCAGAGGTTAAAGACTGGGGTGGAGAAGGAATGTTACAGAGAGCAGAGTTTGGAGACTGGAATGCAGAAGGATCTTACAGAGAGCAGAGTTTGGAGACTGTTGTGCAGAAGGATTGGTACAGAGATCAGAGGTTGGAGTCTGGGGTCCAGAAGGATTGTTGCAGAGAGCAGAGTTTGGAGACTGGAGTGCAGTAGGACTGTTGCAGAGAGCAGAGTTAGTAGTCTGATGTGCAAAAAGAATCTCAAAGAGAGCAGAGTTTGGAGACTGGGGTGCAGAAGGACTGTTACAGGAAGCAGAGGTTGGAGACTGTGGTGCTGAAAGACTGTTGCAGAGAGCAAACTTAGGAGACTGGGGTTCAGATTGGTCTTAAAGAGAGCAGAACTTGAAGACTGAGGTGCAGAAGGACTGTTGCAGAGATCAGAGGTTTGACACTCGGGTGCAGTAGGATCATTGCAGAGAGCAGTGGTTGGAGACTGGGGTGCAGAAGGATCTTTGGAGAGAGCAGATTTTGAAGACTGGGGTGCAGAAAGCCTGCTACTGAGAGCAGAGTTTAGAGACTGAGGTGCAGAAAGACTGTTACAGAAAGCAGAGATTGGAAATTTGGGTGCAGAAGAACCTTTACAGATATCAGAGTTTGAAGACTTTAGTATAGAAAAACTGTTACAGAGTGCAGAGTTTGGAGACTGTGGTGCAGAAGGACTGTTGCAGAGATCAGAGTTTGGAGACTGGGGTCTAGAAGGATCTTGTAGAGAGCAGAGTTTGGAGACTGGGGTGCAGAAGGACTGTTACAGAGAGCAGAGGTTGGATACTTGGGTTCAGATGGATCTTACAGAGAGCAGAGGTTGGAGACTGGGGTTCAAATTGACTGTTGCAGAGAGTAGAGCTTGGAGACTGGAGTGCAGAAGGACTCTTACAGAGAGCAGAGTTTAGAAACTGGGATGCAGAAAAATCTTACAGAGAGCAGAGGTTTGAGACTGGGGTGCAGACGAACTGTTGCAAGGAAAAGAGTTTTGACACTGGGGTGCAGAAAAATCATTCCAGAGAGAAGGGGTTGGAGACTAGGATGCAGAAGGCCTGTTACATAGAGCAGAGTTTGGAGACTGGGGTGCAGAAGGCCTGTTACAGACAACAGAGTTTGGAGACTGCGGTGCAGAAGAACCATTACAGAGAGCAGAGTTTGGAGATTGCAGTACAGAAGGACTGTTACACAAAGAAGAGTTTGGAGACTGGGGAGCAGAAGGAGTTTTGTAGAGAACAGAGGTTGGAGACTGGGGTGCTACAGGATTGTTGCAGAAAGAAGAGGTTGGAGACTGGGATAGAAAAGAAATATTGAAGAGAACAAAGTTTGGAAACTGGTGTGCAGAAGGATCTAAAAGAGAGCAGAGGTTGAAAACTGGGGTGCAGAAGGAGTGTTGCTGAGAGCAGACTTTGGAGACAGAGGTGCAGAAAGATCGTTGCAGAGAGCAGAGTTTAGAGACTGAGGTGCAGAATATTGTTGCAGAGAGCAGAAGTTTGAGACTGAGGTTCAGAAGGACTGTTATAGAGAGTAGAGGTTGTAAATATTGGTTCAAAAGATCTGATACAAAGAGCAGAGGTTGGAGACTGGGGTGCTGAAAGAACGTTACAGAGAGCAGAGTTTGGAGACAGGGTTACAGAAGGATCTTAATGAGATCAGAGTTTGGAGACTGAGGTGCTGCAGGACTGTTACAGAGAGCAGAGTTTGGAGACTGGGGTGCAGAAGTATCATTGCAGAGCACAGAGTTTTCAGACTGCGGTGCAGAAGGACTGTTGCAGAGAGCAGTTGTTGGAGTCTCGGGTGCAGAAGGACTGTTGCAGAGAGTAGACGTTAGAGACTGGAGTGAAGAAAGATATTTGTAGAGATCAGAGGTTTGAGACTGGGGTGAAGAAGGATTTTTACAGAAAAGAAGATGGAGACTTCTTTTCTGAGAAGAGAGCATAGGCTGGACATGGGGTGAAGAAGGCCTGTTACAGAGAGAAGAGTTTGGAGAAAGAGTGCAAAAGGACTGTTTCAGAGGGAAGAGTTAGGAGACTTGGTTACAGAAAGATCTTACACAGAGCAGAGATTGGAGACTGCGGTGCAGAACGACTGTTACAGAGAGTAGAGGTTGGAGACTGAGGTGCAGAAGGATTGTTACAGACTAGCAGATGTTGGAGACTGGGGTGCAGAAAGACTGCTGCAGATAGCAGAGATTGGAGATTTGTTGTAAAAGGACTGTTGGAGGGAGCAGAGATTGGAGATTGGGTGCAGAAGGACTGTTGCAGAGAGCAGAGTTTGAAGACTGAGATGCAGAAGAACTGTTACAGAGAGCACAGGTTGGAGACTGGGGTGCAGAAGGACTGATAGAGAAAGCAGAGGTCGGAGACTGTGGTACATAAGGACAATTACAGAGATCAGACTTTGGAGACCAAAGTAGAAGAGGCCTGTTACAGCAGCTGATGTTGGAGACTGGGGTGAAGAAGGACTGTTTCAGAGTGCAGAGGTTGGAGACTGGGGTTCAGAAGAACTGTTATAGAGAGCATAGGTTGGAAACTGGGGTGCAGAAGAACTGTCGCAAAGAGCAGAGGTTGGAGACTGCGGTGCAGAAGGAATGTCACAGAGAGAAGAGTTTAGAGACTGGGGTGCAGAAGTACTGATACAGAGAGCAGAGGTTGGAGACTGGGGTGCAGAAGGACCGTTAGAGAGAGCAGAGTTTGTAGACTGCTGTACATAAGGACCGTTACAGAGAGCATAAGTTGGAGACTAGAGTACAGAAAAACTGTTGCAGACAGCAGAGTTTGGAGACTGTGGTTCAGAAGGCTTGTTGCAGAGAACAGAGTTTAGAGAATGGGGTGTAGAAGGAATTTTGCAGAGAGCAGAGGTTTGAGACTGAGGTGCAAAAGGACTGTTACAGAGAACAATGGTTGGAGACTGGCGTGCAAAAGAACTGTTACAGAGAGAAGAGTTTTTAGAAAAGGTTTCACAGGCATCTTACAGAGAGCAGAGGTTTTAGACCAAGGTGCAGCAGGACTGTTACAGAGAGCAGAGGTTGGAGACTAGGGTGCAGAAGGATCGTTTCAGAGAACAGGGTTTTCAAACTGAGGTGCAGAAGGATTTTGCAGAGAGCAAATGTTGGAGACTGGGGTGCAGAAGGAATGTTGCAGATAGCAGTGGTTGGAGACTGGGGTGCAGAAGCATAGTTGTAGAGAGCATAGGTTGGAGACAGGGGTGCAGAAGGATTGTTATAGAGAAAAGATGTCGGAGAGTGGGGTGCAGAAGGCCTGTTATGGAGAGCAGCGTTTGGTGAAGGGGTACAGAAGTACTTTTACAGAGAGTAGAGTTTGGAGAATGAGGTGCAGCAGGACCGTTACAGAAAGCGGAGTTTAGAGACTGGGTTGCAGAGGGACTGCTGCAGAGAGCATAGGCTGGACATGGGGTGTAGAAGGACTGTTACCAAGAGCACAGGTTTGAGATTTGGGTGCAGAAAAACTGTTGCAGAGAGTAGAGGTTCTAGACTGCCTTTATGTAGGACTGTTACATGGAAAGATTTTTGAGACTTTAGTGCAGAAGGACTGTTGCGGAGAGCAGATGTTGGAGACTGGGTTGAAGAAGGACTGTTGCAGAGAGCAGAGTTTGTAGACTGAGGTGCAGAAGGACTGTGACATAGAGCAGAGTTTGGAGATTGGGGTTCAGATGGACTGATACTGAAAGCAGAGTTTGGAGTCTCCGGTGCAGAAGGACTGTTGCAGAGAGCAGAGGTTGAAGAATGAGGTGCAAAAGGCCTGATTCACAGAGCAGAGGTTGGAGACTGGGGTGCAGAAGGACTGTTACAGACAGCAGAATTTGGAAACAGGGTTGCAGAAGGATCTTACAGAGAGCAGAGTTTGGAGACTGTGGTACAGCAGGACTGTTACAGAGAGCAGAGGTTGGAAACTGGGTTGCAGAATGATCGTTGCAGTGAACAGTGTGTTCAGGCTGAGGTGCAGAACGACTGTTGCATAGAGCAGATATTGGAGACTGTGGTGCAGAAGGAATTATGCAGAGAGGTGCAGAAGAATCGTTGTAGCGAGCAGAGTTTTGAGACTGGCGTGCAAAAAGACTGTTACAAGAACAGAGGTTAGACAAGGGGTGCAGAAGGACTGTTACAAAGGGCAGAGTTTACAGACTGGGTTGCAGAAGAATCTTAAAGAGAGCAGATGTTGGAGAATGAGGTGCAGAAGGACTGTTACAGATAGTAGAGTTTAGAGACTAAGGTGCAGAAGGACTGTTGCAGATAGCAGAGGTTGGAGACTGGCGTGTAGAAGGACTGTTGCAGGGCAAGATTGAGACAGCGGTTCTGAAGGACTGTTGCACATAGCAGAGTCGGAAGACTGACATGCAGAAGGACTGTTACAGAGAGTAGAGGTTAGAGACTGAGTTACAGAAAGATTGTTACAGATATCAGAGCTTGAAGACTGGGGTGCGGAAGGACTGTTGTAGATAGAAGAGGTTGAATACTGGGGTGTAGAAGGACTTTTGCAGGCAGCAGAGGTTGGAGACTGGGGTGCAGAACGACTTTTGCAGAGAGCAGAGTTTGGAGACTGAGTTACAGTAGGACTGTTACAGAGAGCAGAGGTTGGAGACTGGGGTGCAGAAGGACTTTTGCAGAGAGCAGTGTTTGGAGACTGTGGTGCAAAAGGATCATTGCAGAGAGCAGAGGTTGGAGACTGGGTTGCAGAAAGATTGTTACAGAGAGTAGAGGTTTGAGACTGGTGTGCAGAAAGACTGTTGTAGAGAGCAGACATTGGAAACTGGTGTGCAGAAGGATCTTTGCAGACAGCAGTGGTTTGAGACCGGGGTGCAGAAGGACTGTAACAGAGAGTAGAGTTTCGAGACTGAGGTTCAGAAAAATCGATGCAGAGAGCTGAGTTTGGAGACTGAGGTTCAAAAGGACTGTTGCAGAGAGCATAGGTTGGAGACTGAGTTGCA
The DNA here is from genome assembly GCF_052094955.1 of Ictidomys tridecemlineatus. NCBI lineage: Eukaryota > Metazoa > Chordata > Mammalia > Rodentia > Sciuridae > Ictidomys > Ictidomys tridecemlineatus. The sequence continues at coordinate 113,981 of NW_027522403.1, read as the reverse complement.
AGAGGACTGTTACAGAGATTAGAGGTGGGAGATTTGGGTGCAAAAGGCCTGTTACATAGAGCAGAGATTGGAGACTAGGGTGCAGAAGGATCGTTGTAGGGAGCAAAATTTCGAGACTGGGGTGCAGAAGGATTGATATAAAAAACAGAGTTTGGAGACTGGGGTGCAGAAGGCCTGTTACAGAGAGCAGAGTTTGGACAAGGGTTCAGAAGTACATTTACAGAGAGTAGTTTTTGAAGAATGAGGTGCAGAAGGATCATTGCAGAGAGCAGGGGTTGGAGATTGAGGTGCAGAAGGATTGTTAAAGAGAGCAGAGTTTGGAGACTGGGTTGCAGATTGTCTGTTGTAGAGAGCAGAGGCTGGACACTGAGGTGTATGAGGACTGTAGCAAAGAGCACAGGTTCACATTGGGGTGCAAAAGGACTGTTGCAGAGAGCAGAGGTTGGAGACTTGGATAGAGATGGACTCTTACAGAGGCAGAGGTTGAAGATTTGGTGCAGAAGGTCTGTTGCAGAGAGAAGATGTTGGAGATTTGGGTGCAGAAGGACTGTTGCAGAGAGCAGAGTTTGTAGACTGAGGTGAAGAAAGACTCTTACAGAGAGCAGGTTTTGGAAATTGTGGTACAGATGGACTGATACAGTAAGCATAGTTTGAAGACTGGGGTGCAGAAGAACTGTTACAGAGAACAGAGTTTTGAGAATGGGGTGCAGAAGGATCCTTGCCGAAAACAGATACTTCAGACTGAGGTGCATAAGGACTGTTGCAGAGAGCAGAGTTTGGAGACTGAGGTGCAGCAGGACTGTTACAGACAGCAGAGATTGGAGACTGGGGTGAAGAAGGACCGTTACATAGAGCAGATATTTGAGAGTGCATTACAGGAGGACTGTTACAGAGAGCAGAGGTTAGAGACTGGAGTGGAGAAGGACTGTTTGCAGAGAGCCGAGGAAGGAGACTGGGGTGCAGAATGATAGTTTTGGAGAGCAGAGTATTGAGACTGGTGTGCAGAAGGACTTTTATAGAGAACAGAGTTTGGAGAAGGGGTGCAGAAGGACTGTTGCACGAAGCAGAGGTTTGAGACTTTGGTGCAGAAGAACTGTTGCAGACAGCAGAATTTGGAGACTGAGGTGCAGAAGGACTGTTACAGAGAGCAGAGGTTGGAGGACTGGGGTGCTGATGGACTGATACAGAAAGCAAAGGTTAGAAACTGGGGTGCAGAAAGACCGTTACAGAGAGCAGATTTTGGAGACTAAACTACAGGAGGACTGTTACAGAGAGCAGAGGTTGGAGACTGGGGTAGAGAAGGACTGTTTTAGAGTGCAGAGTTTGGAGACTGGGGTGCACAAAGATCGTTTCAGAGAGCAGAGTTTTTAGACTGAGGTGCAGAACGACTTTGCAGAGAGCAGATGTTGAAGATTTGGGTGCAGAAGGACTTTTACAGAGGGCAGATGTTGGAGACTGGGTGGAGAAGATTGTTACAGAGAGTAGAGTTTGGATACTGGGGTTCAGAAGGACCATTGCAGAGATCAGAGTTTGGGAACTGAGGCGAAGAAGTCTCCTTGCAGAGAGCAGAGTTTTCAGACTGAGGTGCAGAAGGACTGTTGCAGAGAGCAGAGGTTGGAGACTGAGATGCAGAAGGACTATTACAGAGAGTAGAGGTTGGAGACTGAGGTACAGAAAAATTGTTACAGAGAGCAGAGGTTGGAGACTGGGGTGCAGAAAGACTGTTGCAGATAGCAGAGGTTGGAGACTGGGGTGTAGAAGAACTTTTGCAGTCAGCAGAGATTGGAGGCTGGGGTGAAGAAGGACTTTTGCAGAGACCAGAGTTTGGAGACTGAGGTAAAAAAGGACTGTTACAGAGAGCAGAGTTTGGAGACTGGGATGCAAAAGGATCATTGCAGAGAGCAGAGTTTTGATACTGGGGTGCAGAAGGATTGTTACAGAGAGCAGAGGTTGGAGACTGCTATGCATACGGACTGTTACAGAGAGCAGAGGTTGGAGACTGGGATGCAAAAGGATCATTGCAGAGAGCAGAGTTTTGAGACTGGGGTGCAGAAGGATTGTTACAGAGAGCAGAGGTTGGATACTGCTGTGCAGAAGGACTGTTGCAGACAGCAGTAATTTGAGACCGGGGTGCAGAGGACTGTTACAGAGAGTAGAGTTTCGAGACTGAGGTGCAGAAGGTTCGATGCAGAGAGGTGAGTTTGGAGACTGAGGTGCAAAAGGACTGTTGCTGAGAGCAGATGTTGGAGACTGAGGTGCAAAAGGACTGTTACAGATAGTAGAGGTGGGAGATTTGGGTGCAAAACGCCTGTTACAGAGAGCAGCGGTTGGAGACTGGGGTGCAGAAGGTTCATTATAGAGAGCAAAATTTTGAGACTGGGGTGCAGAAGGATTGTTATAAAGAACAGAGGCAGAAGACTTGGGTGAAGAAGAATTGTTAAGTAGAGCAGAGTTTGGAGACTGGGTTGCAGAGGGACTGTTGTAGAGAGCAGTGGCTGGAAACTGGGGTGTATAAGGACTGTAGCGGAGAGTACAGGTTCACATTGGGGTGCAGAAGGACTGTTGAAGAGAGCAGAGGTTGGAGACTGGGTTACAGAAGGACTGTTACAGAGGCAGAGGTTGAAGATTTGGTGCAGAAGGTCTGTTGCAGAGAGAAGATGTTGGAGATTTGGGTGCAGAAGGACTGTTGCAGAGAGCAGAGTTTGTAGACTAAGGTGAAGAAAGACTCTTACAGAGAGCAGGTGTTGGAAATTGTGGTGCAGATGGACTGATACAGTAAGCAGAGTTTGGAGACTGGGGTGCAGAAGGATTGTGGCAGACAGTAGAGTTTGTAGACTGAGGTGCAGAAGCACTGTTACAGAGAGCAGAGGTTGCAGAATGGGGTGCAAAAGACCTATTACAGAGAGAAGAGGTTGGAGATTGGGGTGCAGAAGGACTGTTACAGAGAGCAGAGTTTGAGAATGGGGTGCAGAAGGATCCTTGCCGAGAACAGAGATTTCAGACTGAGGTGCAGAAGGACTGTTGCAGATAGCCGAGTTTGGAGACTGAGGTGCAGAAGGACTCTTACAGAGAGCAGAGATTGGAGACTGGGGTGCAGAAGGACCGTACATAGAGCAGATTTTTGAGAGTGCACTACAGGAGGACTGTTACAGTGAGCAGAAGTTGGAGACTGTGGTGGAGAAGGACTGTTGAAGAGCTCAGGAAGGAGACTGGTGTGAAGATGGATCGTTGGGGAGAGCAGAGTATTGAGACTGGTGTGCAGAAGGACTGTTACAGAGAACAGAGTTTGGAGAAGGGGTGCAGAAGGACTGTTGCTCGGATCAGAGGTTTGAGACTTTGTTGCAGAAGGACTGTTGCAGACAGCAGAGTTTGGAGACTGAGGTGCAGAAGGACTATTAGAGAGAGCAGAGGTTGGAGACTGGGGTGCACATGGAGTGATACAAAAAGCAAAGGTTAGAGACTGGGGTGCAGAAGGACCTTTACAGAGAGCAGATTTTTAAGACTTAACTACAGGAGGACTGTTACAGAGTGCAGAGGTTGGAGACTGGGGTGGATAATGACGGTTTTAGAGAGCAGAGTTTTTAGAATGAGGTGCAGAACGACTGTTGCAGAGAGCAGATGTTTGAGACTGGGGTGCAGAACGACTTTTTCAGAGAGAAGATGTTGGAGACTAGGGTGCAGAATTATTGTTACGGGGCAGAGGTTGGATACTGGGGTTCAGAAGGACTATTGCAGAGATCAGAGTTTGGGAACTGAGGTGAAGAAGGATCGTTTCAGAGAGCAGAGTTTTCAGGACTATTGTAGAGAGCAGATGTTGAAGACTGGGGTGAAGTAGGTTCGTTGCAGATACCAGAGGTTGGAGACTGGGGTGTAGAAAGACTGTTGCAGGGATAAGAATTTGAGACAGCGGTTCTAAAGGACTGTTGCAGAGAGCAGAGTTTGGAGACTTAAATGAAGAAGGACTTTTACAGAGAGTAGAGTTTGGAGACTGAGGTACAGAAGGATTGTTACTGAGAGCAGATGTTGGAGACTGGGGTGCAGAAGGACTGATACAGAAAGTAGAAGTTGGAGACTGGGGTGCAGAAGGATCCTTACAGAGAGCAGACGTGGAAGATAGCAGTACAGAAGGAATGTTACAGAGAGCAGAGGTTTGAGACTGGGGTGCAGAAGAATTGTTTTAGAGAGTAGATGTTGGATACTGGGATGCAGAAGAACTGTTGCAGAGAGCAGAATTTTGCGATTAAGGTGCATAAGGATTGTTGCAGGGAGCAGATTTTGGAGACGGAGATGGTGAAGGACTCTTCCAGACAACAGATGTTGGAGAATGGGGTAAAGAAGGACCGTTGCAGAAAGCAGAGTTTGGAGACTGCAGTACAGAAAGACTGTTGAGAGGTGAGATGAAGTACAGAAGGACTGTTGAGAGGTGAGATGAAGAAGGACTGTTACAGAAAGCAGAGTTTCTAGACTTGGGTGCAGAATGATTATTGCACAGAGCAGAGTTTTCAGACTGAGGTGAAGAAGGACTGTTTCAGAGAGCAGATGTTGGACACTGGGGTTCAGAAAGACTTTTTCAGAGAGCTGGGGTTGGAGACTGGGTTGCAAAAGATTCGTTGTAGAGAGCAGAGGTTGGAGACTGGGTTGCAAAACGATTGTTACAGAGAGGAGAGGTTCGACAATGTGGTGCAGAAGGATGTTTGCAGAGAGCAGAGTTTGGGGTTGATGTGCAGAAAAATTGTTAAATAGAATAGTAGTTGGAGAATGGGGTGCAGAAATACTTTTGCAGAGATCAGAGGTTGGAGACTGGGGTGCAAAAGGACTGTAGAAGAGAGCAGAGGTTGGAGACTGGGGTGTAGAATGACTGTTGCAGAGAGCAGACGTTGAAGACTGGGATGTGGAAGGATCATTGCAGAGAGCAGAGGTTGGAGACTGAGGTGCAGAAGGACTGTTACATACTGAAGAGTTAGGAGACTGGGGTTCAGAAGGACTGTTGTAGAGAGCCGAGGTTGGAGAATGAGGTTAAGAAGGATCACTGCAGAGAGAAGAGGTTAGAGACTAGGGTGCAAAAGGCCTGTTAAAGAGAGCAGAGATTGGAGAGCGGGGTGCAGAAGGCCTGTTACAGAGAGCAGAGTTTGCAGACTGGCGTGCAGAAGGACTGTTTCAGAGAGCAAAGGTTTGAGAGTGAGTTGCAGAAGGACTGTTACAGAGAGCAGAGTTTGGAGACTGTTGTGCAGAATAACTGATAAGGAAAGTAGAGTTTGGAGACCGGGGTGCAGAAGGACCGTTACACACAACAGAGATTAGAGACAGCGGTACAGAAGAACTGTTACAGAGAGCAGAGATTGGAGCCTGGGGTGCTAAGGACTGTTGCAGAGAACAGAGGTTGGAAACTGGGGTGCAGAAGGACTGTTGCAGAGAGCAGAGGTTTCAGACTGAGGCTTAGAAGGACTGTTACACAGAGCAGATGTTGGTGTCTGAGGTGCAGTAGGACTGTTACAGAGAGCAGAGTTTGGAGACTGGGGTGCAGAAGGACTATTAAAGAGAGCAGAGGTTGGAGACTGTGGTGCAGAAAGATCATTTCTGAGAGCAGATATTAGAGACTGAGTTGCAGAAAGACTTTTAGAGAGAGGAGATGTTGGAGACAGGGGTGCAAAAGATTATTACAGAGAGACGAGGAAGGAGACTGGGGTGCAGAAAGATCATTGCAGAGAGCAGAGGTTGGAGAATGAGGTGCAGAAGGATCGCTGCAAAGAGCAGAGGTTAGAGACTGGGGTGCAGCAGGACAGTTACACAGAGCAGAGTTTGAAGACTGAGGTGCAGAAGAATCGTTGCAGAGAGTAGAGGTTCAGACTGAGGCTTAGAAGGACTGTTACAGAGAGCAGAGGTTGGAAACTGAGGTGAAGAAGGACTGTTACAGAGAGAAGAGGTTGGAGACTGCGGTACAGAAGAACTGTTAGAGAGAGCAGAGTTTGGAGACTTTGGTGCAGAAGGACCATTGTAGAGAGCAGATGTTAGAGACTAGGGTGCAGAAGGAATCTTATAGAGAGCAGACGTTTGAGACTAAGGTGCAGAAGATTGTTAGAGAGATCAGAGGTTGGAGACTAGGGTACAGAAGGACAATTACAGAGAGAAAAGGTTGGAGAATGAGGTATAGAAGATCTTTTAAAGAGAGCAGAGGTTGGATACTGGGGTGCAGAGGTCTGTTAGAGAGAGGAGAGGTTGGAGAAAGGGATGCAAAAGGATCTTACAGAGAGCAGAGTCTGGAGACTGGGGTGCAGAAGGACTGTTGCAGAGAGCAGAGGTTGGAGATTGAGGTGCATAAGGATCGTTGCAGAGAGAAGAGTTTGATACTGGGGTGCAGAAAGGCTTTTACAGAGAGCAGAGATTCGAGATTGGGGTGCAGAAGAACTGTTACAGAGAGTAGAGGTTAAATACTGGGGTGCAGAAACCTTGTTACAAGAACAGAGGTTGGATACTGAGGTGCAGAAGGAATGTTACAGGGAGCAGAGGTTGGAGACTGAGGTGCAGAGTGAAGAGGATGGAGACTGAGGTTTAAAAGCACTGTAACAGAGAGCAGAGGTTAGAATCTGTCGTGCAGATGGATCGTTGCAGAGAGAAGAGGTTGTAGACTGAGGTGCAGAAGGATCGTTACAGAGAGCAGAGGTTGGAGACTGAGATCAGAAAGACAGTTACAGAGAGCCCAGTTTGGAGACTAGGGTGTAGAAGAAATGTTGCAGTCAGCAGAGTTTGGAGACTGGGGTGCTGAAGGCCTGTTACAGAGAGCAGATTTTGGAGACTAGAGTTCAGAAGGACTGTTACAGATAGCACAGTTTATAGACTGGGGTGCAGCAGGATATTATAGAGAGAAGGGTTTGGAGACTGAGGTGCAGAAGGACTCTTACAGAGAGCAGAGTTTGGAGATTGTGATTCAGAATGATTGTTGCAGAGAGCAGAGTTTTCAAACTTCGGTGAATAAGAACTGTTGCAGAGAGCAGATGTTCGAGAGTGGGGTGCAGAAGTACTCTTTCAGAGAGCAGAAATTGGAGACTTGAGTGCAGAAGGATTCTTGCACGGAGCAGAGGTTGGAGACTGGGATGCAGAAGGCCTGTTACAGATATCACAGTTTGGAGACTGGTGTGCAGAATGATATTATAGAGAGCAGAGTTTGGAGACTAAGGTGCATAGGACTTCTACAGAGAGCAGAGGTTGGAGACTGGGTTGCAGAATGATTGTTTCAGAGAGCAGAGTTTTCAGACTGAGGTGCAGAAGGAATGTTGCAGAGAGCAGAGGTTGTAGACTGGGGTGGAGAAGGACTTTTGCAGAGAGCAGAGGTTGGAAACTGGGGTGCAGAAGGACTGTTGCAGAGAGCAGAGTTTGGAGACTGGAGTGCAGAAGGACTGTTGCAGAGAGCAGAGGTTGGAGACTGACGTGCAAAATTCTTGTTACATAGAGCAGATGTTGGAGACTGAGAGGCAGAAGGATTGTTTAAGAGAGCAGAGTTTGCAGACTGGGGTGCAGAAGGACTGTTGCAGAGAGAAGATATTGGAGACTGGGGTTCAGAAGGACTGTTGCAGAGAGCAGAGTTTGGAGACTGGAGTGCAGAAGGACTGTTACAGAGAGCAGAGGTTGGATACTGAGGTGCAGAAAGACTCTTAGAGAGAGCAGAATTTGGAGACTAAGGTGCAGAAAAATTGATACAGAAAGCAGAGTTTGGAGAATGTGCTGCAGAAAGATCTTTACAGAGAGAATAGTTTGAAGACTGAAGTATAGAAGGACTGATTCATAGAGAAGACGTTGGAGACTGAGGTGCAGAAGGATAGATACAGAGAACAGAGGTTGGAGACTGGGGATAAGAAAGACTGATACAGAAAGCAGAGTTTGGAGACTGGGGTGTAGAAAGACTGTTACAGAGAGCAGAGTTTGGAGACTCAGGTGCAGAAGGACTGTTACAGGAAGCAGAGTTTTGAAATTGTGGTGCAAAATGATTTTTACAGAGAGCAGATGTTGGAAACTGTGGTATAGGACTGTTATCCAGAACAGATGTTGAAGACTGGGGTGCAGAATGACTCTTACATAGAACACAGGTTGGAGACTGAGGTGCAGAATGATAGATACAGAAAACAGATGTTTGAGACTGGGGTTTATAAAGACTGATACAGAAAGAAGAGGTTGGAGACTGGGGTGTAGAAGGACCGTTACAAAGAGCCGAGGTTGGAGACTGCGGTACAGAAGGACTGTTACAGAGAGCAGATGTTCGAGACTGGGGAGCAGAAGGACTGTTACAGAGGACAGAATTTGGAGACTGGGGTGGAGAAGGAATGTTAAAGAGAGCATAATTTGGAAACTGGAGTACAGATAGATCTTAAAGAGAGCAGAGGTTGGAGACTGTGGTGCAGAAGAACTGTTTCAGAGAGCAGACATTGGAGACTGGAGTCCAGAAGAATTGTTGCAGAGAGCAGAGTTTGGAGACTGGGGTGAAGAAGGACTGTTACACAGAGAAGAGTTTGGAGACTGTTTTGTGGCAGGACTGTTACAGAGAGCAAATGTTGGAGACTGGGTTGGAGAAGAATCGTTGCAGAGAGAAGAGATTGGAGACTGTTTTGCAGAAGTACTTTTACAGAGTGCAGAGTTTAAAGACTTGGTTGCAAAAGGATCTTACAGAGAGCAGAGTTGGGAAACTGAGGTGCAGAAGGACTGTTAGAGAGAGCAGAGGTAAGAGACTGAGGTGCAGAAGGACTGTTACAGAGAGCAGAGGTTGGATACAGGGGTGCAAAAGCATCTTACAGAGAGCAGAATTTGGAGACTGATGTGCAGAAGGACTGTTGCAGAGAGCAGAAGTTGGAGAGTCGGGTGCAGTTGGATCATTGAAGAGAGAAGAGGTTGGAGACTGGCTTGCAGAAGGCCTGCTACAGAGAGAAGAGTTTGGAGACTGGCTTGCAGAAGGCCTGTTACAGAGAGGAGAGGTTGAAGACTGAGGTGTAGGTGGGCTGTTACAGAGTGCAATGTTTTGAGACTGGGGTGCAGAAGGATCGTGAAGAGAGCAGAGGTTCAGACTGAGGTGCAGAAGGACTGTTACAGAGAGCACAGTTTGGAGACTGAGGTGCAGAAGGACTGTTACAGAAAGCAGAGGTTGGAAATTGGGGTGCAGAAGGACCGTTACAGAGACCAGAGTTTGGTGACTGCAGTATAGAAAAACTGTTATAGAGCGCAGAGTTTGGAGACTGGGGTGCAGAAGGAATGTTACAGAGAGAACAGGTTGGAGACTGAGGTGCAGAAGGATAGATACAGAGAGCAGAGGTTTAAGACTGGGGTTAAGAAGGACCTTTACAGAGAGCAGTTGTTGGAGACTGGGGAGCAGAAGGACTGTTGTAGAGGACAGAGTTTTGAGACTGGTGTACCGCAGAACACTTGCAGAAAGCAGAGGTTAAATACTAGGGTGAAGAAGGAATGTTACAGAGAGAAGTATTTGGAAACTGGAGAACAGGTAGGAGACTGAGGTGCAGAAGGATCTTACAGAGAGAAGACTTTGGAGACTGTGGTGCAGAAGGACTGTTGCAAAGAGCAGTGATTGGAGACTGAGGTGCAGAAGTTCTGTTACATAGAGCAGAGCAAGAAGAAAGGGGTTCAGAAGGATCTTACAGAGAGCAGAATTTGGAGACTGAGGTGCAGTAGGAGTATTGTAGAGATCAGAGTTTGAAGACTAGGGTGCAGTAGGATCATTGCAGAGAGCAGAGTTTGGAGACTGGGGTGCTGAAGTATTATTAAAGAGGGCAGAGTTTGGAGACTGGTGTGCAGAAGGCCAGTTTCAGAGAGGAGAGTTTGGAGACTGAGGTGCAGAAGGATTGTTATACAGAGCAGTGTTTGGAGACTGGGTTGCTGAAGGATCTTACAGAGAGCAGAGTTTGGAGACTGAGGTGCAGGTGGACTGTTACAGAGGGCAAAGGTTGGGGATTGAGGTATAGAATTACCGTTACAGAGAGGTGAGTTTGGAGACTGAGGTGCAGAAGGACTGTTACAGAAAGCAGAGTTTTTAAATTGGGCTGCAGAAGGACCATTACAGAGAGCAGAAGTTGGAGACTGCGGTATAGGTCTGTTACAGTGAGCAGAGGTTGGAGACTGGGGTGCAGAAGGACTCTTACATAGAGCACAGGTTAGAGACTGAGGTGCAGAAGGATAGATACAGAGAACAGAGGTTGGAGAGTGGGGTTCAGACAGACTGATACTGAAAGAAGAGATGGAGACTGGGGTGTAGAAGGATCGTTACAAAGAGCAGAGGTTGGAGACTGCGCTACAGAGGACTTTTATAAAGAGCAGATCTCGGATTCTGGGGAGCAGAAAAAATGTTGCAAAGGACAGAGTTTGGAAACTGGGGTGGAGAAGAAATGTTACAGAGAGCAGAGTTTGGAAACTGGAGTGCAGAAAGATCTTACAGAGAGCAGAGGTTTGAGACTGTGGTGCAGAAGGACTGTTGCAAAAATCAGACATTAGAGACTGGGTTTCAGAAGGATCGTTCAAGAGAGCAGATTTTAAAACCTGGGGTGCAGAAGGACAGTTACACAGAGCAGAGGTTGGAGACTGGGGTGCAGAAGGATCCTTTCAGAGAACAAAGTTTTCATACTGAGGTGCAGAAGGACTGTTGCAGAGAGCAGAGTTTGGAGACAGAGGTGCAGAAGGAGTGTTACAGAGAGCAGAGATTGGAGATTTGGTTTCAGAAGGACCGTTACATAGAGCAGATTTTTGAGAGTGCACTACAGGAAGACTGTTACAGAGAGCAGAGGTTGGAGACTGGGGTGGAGTAGGACTGTTGCAGAGAGCAGAGGAAGGAGACTGGGATGCAGAAGGATCTTTGTGGAAAACAGATTATTGAGACTGGTGTTCAGAAGGACTGTTACAGAGAACAGAGTTTTGATAAGGGGTTCAGAAGGATTGTTATAGAGGACAGAGTTTTGATACTGGGTTGCAGAAGAGTTTACAAAGAGCAAATGTTGGAGACTGAGGTGCAGAAGGACTGTTACAGAGAGTAGAGGTTAGAGACTGAGGTGCAGAAAGACTGTGGCAGAGAGCAGATGTTAGAGACTGGGGTGCAGAAGGACTTTTTCAGAGAGCAGATGTTGGAGATTGAGGTGCAGAAGGATCGTTACAGAAAGCAGAGGTTGAATACTGGGTTTCAGAAGGACCATTGCAGAGATCAGAGTTTGGGAACTGAGGTGAAGAAGGATCGTTGCAGAGAGCAGAGTTTTCAAACTGAGGTGTAGAACGACTGTTGCAGAGAGCAGATGTTGGAGACTGGGGTGCAGAAGGTTCGTTGCAGAGAGCAGAGGTTGGAGACTAAGGTGCAGAAGGACTGTTGCTGATAGCAGAGGTTTTAGACTGGGGTGTAGAACGACTGTTGCAGGGACCAGAATTTGAGACAGCTGTGCTTAAGGACTATTGCAGAGAGCAGAGGTTGGAGACTGAGATGCAGAAGGACTGTTACAGAGAGTAGAGGTTGGAGACTGAGGTACAGAAAGATTGTTACAGAGAGCAGAGGTTGGAGACTGGAGTGCAGAAGGACTGTTGCAGATAGCAGAGTTTGGAGACTGGGGTGTAGAAGGACTTTTGCAGGCATCAGAGGTTTGAGACTTGGGTGCAGAAGGACTGTTGCAGAGAGCAGAGTTTGGAGACTGGGGTGCAGAAGGACCGTTACAGAGAGCAGAGTTTTGCGACTGTGGTACAGTAGGATTGTTACAGAGAGCAGAGGTTGGATACTGGGGTGCAGAAAGACTGATGCAGAGAACAGAGTTTGGAGACTGGGGTGCAGACGGACCGTTTCAGAGAGCAGAGGTTGGAGATTAAGTTGCAGAAGAATTGTTACAGGGAGCAGAGGTAGAATACTGGTTTGAAAAACAACTGATCCAGAAAGCATAGGTTGGAGAATCGGGTTCAGAAGGCCTGTTACAGAGAGCAGCGGTTGAAGACTCAGGTGCTTAATGTTCATTACGGAGAGCAGAGGTTGGAGACTGAGGTGCAGTAGGACTGTTACAGAGAGGAGCGGTTAGAGACTGGGGTGCAGAAGGATTCTTATAGATTGCAGAGGATGGAGACTGTGGTGCAGAAGGAGTGTTACAGAGAGCAGAGGATGGATACTGGGGTGCAGAAGGAGCGTTAAAGAGAGCAGAGTTTGTAGATTGGTGACCAGAAGAACTGTTACAGAGAGAAGAGGATGGAGACTGTGGTGCAGAAGGAGTGTTACAGAGAGCAGAGTTTGGAGACTGAGGTGCAGAAAGATCGTTACAGAGAGCAGAGCTTGAAGACTGGGGTCCAGAAGGCCTGTTACAGAGAACAGAGTTCAGAGACTGAGGTGAAGAAGAATTTTTACAGAGAGCAGAGTTTGGACACTGATGTGCAGAAGGACTGTTACAGAGAGCAGAGCTTAGAGACTGGGGTGCAGAAGGACTGTTGAAGAGAGAAGAGGTTGGAGACATAGATGCATAAGGATCGCTACAGAGAGCAGAGGTTGGAGAATTTGGTGCAACAGGACAGTTGCAGAGAGCACTGGTTGGAGATTGGGGTGCAAAAGAAATGTTGCAGAGAGCAGAGGTTTGAGACTGGGGTGAAGAAAGACAGTAGCAGAGAGCAGAGGTTGGAGACTGGGGTGCAGTAGGATCGTTGCAGAGAGCAGAGTTTGGATACTGGGGTGTAGAAGGACTTTTGCAGAGAGAAGAGCTTGTAGACTTGGGTGCAGAAGGACTGTTGCAGAGAGCAGAGGTTGGAGACTGAGGTGCAGAAGGACTTTTACATAGAGCAGAAGTTGGAGACTGGGGTGCAGAATAACTGATATGGAAAGTAGAGTTTGGAGTCTCGCGTGCAGAAGGACCATTACAAACAGCAGAGGTTGGAGACTGCGGTACAGAAGGAATGTTACTGAGAGTATATTTTGGAGCCTGGGGTGTAGAAAAACTTTTGCTGAGAACAGAGGTTGGAGACTGGGGTGCAGAATGAATGTTGCATAGAGCAGAAGTTGGAGACTGAGATGCAGAAGGACTGTTATAGAGAGCAGAGTTAGGATACTGGTGTGCAAAAGGACTGATCCAGAAAGCATAGGTTGGAGAATGGGGTTAAAAAGGCCTGTTACAGAGAACAGCGGTTGGAGACTGATGTGCTGAAGGTTAATCACAGAGAGCAGAGGTTGGACACTGAGGTGTAGAAGGACTGTTACAGAGAGGAGCGGTTGGAGACAGGGGTGCAGAAGGATTCTTACACAGAGCAGAGGAAGGAGACTGGGGTGCAGAAGGACAGTTGCGGAGAGCAGAGGATGGAGACTGAGGTGAAGAAGGATCGTTGCAGAGAGCAGAGGTTGGAGACTGGGGTGCAGAAGGACCTTTACAGATTGCAGAACTTGGAGATTGAGGTGGAGAAGGATCCTGAAGAGAGCAGAGGTTGAAGACTGAGGAGCAGAAAAATAGCTACAGAGAGCAGAGTTTGGAAACTGGGGCGCAGCAGGAGAGTTACAGAGAGCACAGGTTGGAGACTGGGGTGTAGAAGAAATGTTGCAGAGAGCAGAGTTTTGAGACTGGGATGAAGAAGGACTGTAGCGGAGAGCAGAGGTTGGAGACTGGAGTGCAGCAGGACTGTTGCAGAGAGCAGAAGTTGGAGACTGGGATGCAAAAGAATCCTTGAAGTGAGCAGTGGTTGGAGACTGGATTGTAGAAGAACTGTTGCAGAGAGAAGAGCTTGGAGACTAAGGTGCAGAAGGACTGTTGCAGAGAGCAGAGGTTGGAGACTGAGGTGCAGAAGGACTGTTACAGAGAGCAGAGGTTGAAAACTGGGGTGAAAAAGGATCTTTGTAAAGATCAGAGGTTTCAGACTAAGGCTTAGAAAAACTGTTACAGAGAGCAGAGTTTGGAGTCTGAGATGCAGAAGGACTGTTACAGAGAGCAGAGTTTGGAGAGTGGTTTGCAGAAGTACTGTTGCACAGAGCAGATGTTGGAGGCTGGGGTGCAGAAGGGCTGTTACAGAGAGCATATGTTGAAGACTGAGGTTCAGAAGGAATGTTACAGAGAGCAGAGGTTGGAGACTGCATTACAGAAGGACCATTACAGACAGCAAAGGTTGGAGACTGAGGTGCAGAAGACTTAAAAAGAGAGCAGAGTTTTGATACTGCAGTGCAGAAGGACGGTTACAGAGAGCAAATGTTGGAGACTGGGATAAAATGGATCTTACAGATAGCAGAGTTTGGAGACTGTGGTGCAGAAGGACTGTTGCAGAGAGCAGAGGTTGGAGCCTGAGGTTCAGAAGTATCGTTGCAGAGAAAAGAGGTTGCAGACTGTGGATTAGAAGACTGTTATAGAGAGCAGAGTTTTGAGATTGAGGTGCAAAAGAACTGTTACAGAGAGCAGAGGTTGGAGACCTGGGTGCAGAAGACCTGTTACAGAGAGCAGAGGTTGGAGACTGAGGGGCAGAAGGACTGTTACTGAGAGCAGAGGTTGGAGACTGAGGTGCAGAAGGATTGTTACAGAGAGAAGAGGTTGGAGACTTAAGTGCAGAAGGATCTCTACAGAGAGCAGAGTTTGGAGACCGGGGTGCAGTAGGATAGTTTCAGACAGCACAAGTTGGAGACTGGGGTGCAGAAGAAATGTTGAGGAGAGCAGAGGTTGGAGACTGGGGTATAGAAGGACTGTAGCAGAGAGCAGATGTTGGAGACTGTGGTGTAGAAGATTTGTTTCAGAGAGAAGATGTTGGATACTGGGGTATAATAAGACGTTTGCAGAGAGAAGAGGTCGGAGACTGCGGTGCAGAAGGACTGTTGCAGAGAGCAGAGTTTGGAGACTGAGTTGCAGAAGGACTGTAGCAGAGAGCAGAGGTTGGAGACTGTGGTGCAGAAGGACTGTAGCAGAAAGCAGAGGTTGGAGACTGTGGTGTAGAAGGATCTTTGCAGAGAGCAGATGTTGGATACTGGGGTATAATAAGACGTTTGCAGAGAGCAGAGGTTGGAGACTGGGGTGCAGAAGGACTGTTGCAGAGAGCAGAGGTTGGAGACTGAGGTGCAGAAGAACTGTTACAGAGAGCAGAGATTGTAGCCTGGGGTGTAGACGGACAGATGCAGAGAACAGAGGTTGGATACTGGGGTGCACAAGGGCCGTTGCAGAGATATGAGGTTGTAGACTGAGGTGCAGAATGACTGTTACAGAGAGCAAAGTTTGGAGAACGGGGTCCAGAAGGATCTTACAGAGAGCAGACGTTGGAGACTTGGATGCAGAAGGATCGTTGCAGAAAGCAGAGGTTCAGACTGGGTTGTAGAAAGACTTTTGCAGAAAGCAGAGGTTGGAGACTGGGGTGCAGAAGGCCTGTTACAGAGAGCAGAGTTAGGAGACTGGGTAGCAAGAGACCTGTTACAGAGAGCAGATTTTGGGGACTGGAATGCAGAAAGATTGTTACAGATAGCCCAGTTTGGAGACTTGGGTTTAGACAGATTGTTGCAGAGAGCAGAAGTTTCAGACTGAGGCTTAGAAGGACTGTTACAGAGAGCAGAGTTTGGAAATTGGGGTGCAGGAGAACCGTTATAGACATAAGAGGTTGGAGACTGTCATACAGAAGGACTGCTACAGAGAGCAGAGTTTTGAGACTGGGGTGCATAAGGACCATTACAGAGAGCAGATGTGAGAGACTGGGATGCAGAAGAATCGTTGCAGAGAACAGAGGTTGGAAACTGAGGTGCAGAAGGATCGATACAGAGAGCAGAGTTTGGAGACCGGGGTGCAGTAGGATAGTTTTAGAGAGCACAGGTTGGAGACTGGGTGCAGAAGAAATGTTGCAGAGAGCAGAAGTTGGAGACTAGGGTGCAGAAGGACTGTAGCAGAGAGCAGAGGTTAGAGACTAAGGTGTAAAAGGACTGTTTCAGAGAGCAGACGTTGGAGACTGGGATGCAGAAAGATCGTTGCTGAGAGCAGATGTTGAATACTGGGGTACAATAAGACGTTAGCAGAGAGGATATGTTGGAGACTGGGGTGTAGATGGACTGTTGCAGAGAGCAGAGGTTGGAGACTGGGATGCAGAAGGATCGTTGCAGAGAGCAGAAGTTGTAGACTTAAGTGCAGAAGGATCTCTACACAAAGCAGAGTTTGGAGACTGGGGTGCAGTAGGATAGTTTCAGAGAGCACAGGTTGGAGACTGGGGTGCAGAAGAAATGTTGAAGAGAGCAGAGGTTGGAGACTGAAGTGCAAAAGGACTGTAGCAGAGAGCAGAGGTTGGAGACTGTGGTGTAGAAGGACTGTTGCAGAGAGCAGATGTTGGATACTGGGGTATAATAATACGTTTGCAGAGAGCAGAGGTTGGAGACTGGGGTGCAGAAGGACTGTTGCAGAGAGCAGAGGTTGGAGAATGAGGTGCAGAAGGACTTTTACAGACAGCAGAGGTTTTAGACTGAGGTGCAGAATAACTAATACGGAAAGTAGAGTTTGGAGACTGGGGTGCAGAAGGACTGTTACAGAGAGCAGAATTTGTAGCCTGGCGTGTAGAAGGACAGATGCAGAGAACAGAGTTTGGATACTGGGGTGCACAAGGGCCGTTGCAGAGTGATGAGGTTGGAGACTGAGGTGCAGAATGACTGTTACAGAGAGCAAAGTTTGGAGAACGGGGTGCAGAATGATCTTACAGAGAGCAGACGTTGGAGACTGGGATGCAGAAGGATCGTTGCAGAGAGCAGAGGTTAAAGACTGGGGTGTAGAAAGACTTTTGCAGAGAGCAGAGGTTGGAGACTGTGGTGCAGAAGGCCTGTTACAGAGAGCAGAGTTTGGACACTGGGTAGCAGGAGACCTGTTACAGAAAGCAGATGTTGTTGACTGGGGTGCAGAAAGATTGTTACAGATAGCCCAGTTTGGAGACTTGGGTTTAGAAGGATTGTTGCAGAGAGAAGAAGTTTTAGACTGAGGCCTAGAAGGACTGTTACTGAGAGCAGAGTTTGGAAATTGGGGTGCAGAATAATCGTTATAGAGAGAAGACATTGGAGACTGTCATACAGAAGGACTGTTAAAGAGAGCAGAGATTTGAGACTGGGTAGCAGAAGGACCATTGCAGAGAGCAGATGTGGGTAACTGGGATGATGAAGAATCATTGCAGAGAACAGAGGTTTAAGACTCAGGTGCAGAAGGATCGCTACAGAGAGCAATGTTTGGAGACTGGGGTGCAGTACGATAGTTTTAGAGAGCACAGGTTGGAGACTGGGGTGCAGAAGAAATGTTGCAGAGAGCAGAGCTTGGAGACTGGGGTGCAGAGGGGCTGTAGCAGAGAGCAGAGGTTGGAGACTGGGGTTTAGAAGGACTGTTGCAGAGAGCAGACTTTGGAGATTGGGATGCAGAAAAATCATTGCAGAGAGCAGGTGTTGGATACTGGGGTATAATAAGACGTTTGCAGAGAGCAGAGGTTGGAGACTGGGGTGCAGATGGACTGTTGCAGAGAGCAGAGGTTTGAGACTGAGGTGCAGAAGGACTGTTAGAGACAGCAGAGGTTTTAGACTGGGGTGCAGAATAACCAATACGGAAAGTAGAGTTTGGAGACTGGGGTGCAGAAGGACTGTTACAGAGAGCAGAGATTGTAGCCTGGGATGTAGACGGACAAATGCAGAGAACAGAGGTTGGATACTGGGGTGCACAAGGGCCGTTGCAGAGAGATGAAATTGTAGACTGAGGTGCAGAATGACTGTTACAGAGAGCAAAGTTTGGAGAACGGGGTGCAGAAGGATCTTACAGAGAGCAGACGTTGGAGACTGGGATGCAGAAGGATCATTGCAGAGAGCAGAGGTTGGAGACTAGGGTGTAGAAAGACTTTTGCAGAGAGCAGAGGTTGGAGACTGGGGTGCAGAAGGCCTGGTACAGAGAGCAGAGTTTGAATACTGGGTAGCAGGAGACCTGTTACAGAGAGCAGATGTTGGGGACTTGGGTGCAGAAGAATTGTTACAGAGAGCATATTTTTGAGGCTTGGGTTTAGAAGGATTGTAGCAGAGAGCAGAATTTTCAGACTGAGGCTTAGAAGGACTGTTACAGAGAGCAGAGTTTGGAAATTGGGGTTTAGAAAGACCGTTATAGAGAGAAGAGGTTGGAGACTGTCATACAGAAGGACTGTTACAGAGAGCAGAGTTTTGAGACTGGGGTGCAGAAGGACCATTGCAGAGAGCAGATGTGGTAGAATGGGATGCAGAAGAATCATTGCAGAGAACAGAGGTTGGAGACTGAGGTGCAGAAGGATTTTTGCAGAGAGCTGAGTTTTCAGACTGAGGTGAAGAAGGACTCTTTCAAACAGCAGATGTTTGATCCTGGGGTGCAGAAGGACTGTTACACAGAGCAGAGTTTGGAGACTGGGGTACAGAAAGATCATTGCAGAGAGCACAGGTTGGAGACTGGGGTGCAGAAGGCCTGTTACTGAGAGCAGAGTTTGAAGACTCGCATGCAGAAGGACTGTTACAGAGAGCAGATTTTGAAGACCGGGGTGAAGAAGTATCGTTGCAATGAGCAGAGGTTGGAGATTGAATTGCAGAAAGATCTTAAAAAGAGCAGAGTTTGGAGACTGGGGTGCAGAAGTACAGTAACAGAGATCATAGGTTGGATACTGGGGTGCAGAAGAAATGTTGCAGAGAGCACAGATTTCTGACTGTTGTGCACAAGGACTGTTACAGAGAGCAGAGGTTGGAGACTGAGGTGCAGAAGGACTGTTACAGAGAGCAGAGTTTGGAGACTGGATTGCAGAACTACTGATACACAAAGCAGAGTTTGGAGACTGGGGTGCGGAAAAACCATTACAGAGAGCAGAGTTTGGAGACTGAGGTATACAAGGACTGTTACAGAGAGCAGATGTTGGAGACTGGGGTGCAGAAGTTTTGTTACAGAGAGCAGAGATTGGATCCTGGGGTGCAGAAGGACTGTTACAGAGAGTTTGGGTACTGGGGTGCAGAAGGATCTTACAGAGAGCAGAGTTTGGAGACTGAGGTGCAGAGGGACTGTTGCAGAGAGCAGAGGTTAGAGACTGAGGTGCAGAATGATCGTTTCAGAGAGAAGAGTTTTGAGAGTGGGGTGAAGAAGGCGTGTTACAGAGAGCAGAGGTTGGAGACTGGGGTGCTGAAGGCCTATTACAGAGAGCAGAGGTTGGAGACTTGGTTTCAGAATGATTGATTCAGAGAGCAAAGTTTTCAGACTTAGGTGCAGAAGGACTGTTGCAGAGAGCAGATGTTCGAGAGTGGGGTGCAGAAGGACTCTTTCAGAGAGCAGAACTTGGAAACTGGGGTGCAGAAGGATTCTTGCTTGGAGCAGAGGTTGGAGCCTAGGGTGCAGAAGGCCTGTTTCAGATTCACAGTTTGGAGACCTGTGTGCAGAATGATATTATAGAGAGGAGAGTTTGGAGACTGAGGTGCAGAAGGACTGTTACAAAGAGCAGAGGTTTGAGACTGGGTTGCAGAATGATTGCTGCAGAGAGCAGAGTTATCAGACTTAGGTGCAGAAGGACTGTTGAGGAGAGCAGATGTTCGAGAGTGAGGTGCAGAAGGACTCTTTCGGAGAACAGAACTTGGATACTGGGGTGCAGAAGTTTTCTTTCAGGGAGCAGAGTTTGGAGACTGGGGTGTAGAAGGCCTGTTACAGATATCTCAGTTTGGAGACTGGTGTGCAGAAGAATATTATAGAGAGCAGAGTTTGGAGACTTAGGTGTAGTAGGACTGTAACAGAGAGCAGAGGTTGGAAACTGGGGTGCAGAATGATTGTTGCAGAGAGCAGAGTTTTCAGACTGAGGTGCAGAAGGACTGTTTCAGAGAGCAAATGTTCGAGACTGGGGTGCAGAAAGAGTGTTTAAGAGAGCAGAACTTGGAGAATGGGGTGGAGTAGGATTGTTGCAGGGAGCAGAGGTTGTAGACTGGGGTGCAGAAGGACTGTTATAGAGAGTAGAGCTTTGACACTGTGGTGCAGAATGACTGCTGATAGCTGGTGAGCCTCCTTCTGGACACCTTCTTTTCTGCACAGTCCGTCAGGCCCTCTCTCCTCACCCTGCTCTATTTTGGCTTTGTGAGCCCCTGTGACTTCCACAGTCACTCTAAGCTATGACTCCCAGGCCTATCTCCTGGGAACCTGTCCCGCTGCCTCCTGGAATCTTCTTTGGGAGACCCCGCAGGTACCCACACTCCAGGCCCAACCTCCTTTCCTTCTTTCCTCTCCCCAGACACACTCCTTCTCATTTTTTTTAATGTTTTAATGAGTGATCCCACTTCCACTCAGCTACCCCACAGACCAGGTGCCCTCTTGTGTCCTCGTCACCAGGACTTTAAAGTGCTCCACCTAGGGCTCCTCTTCAGATCTTTTCACCAAGCTCCAAATGTCACATCTTCAGTTACCAGATATTTCCTTTTAATCTTGTTTTGGCACCCGATTACTCTCCCTGACTACATGAAGGTATTTTAACCAAAGCACATGGACTGTAGAGACTATTATGGCTTAGAAATAAGGTATCCCCCCACCAAAAGCTCAGGGTCAGCCACAGTAGCAGTGTTCAGAGGTGAAATGATTAGACTGTGAGATTTGTGACCTAATCTGTGGATCCATCCATTTTGTGGGTTAATTATCTGAAAATCCCACTGTACTGAGAGGAATGTGGGCAGGTGGAGTGTGGCTGGGGACATGCCCTGGGGAATCACATCTTGTCCCCTGCGAACTGTCTCCTCCTGTCCCCTTTCCAGCCTTAACCTTCTGGATGCCATTAGCTAGGGACGCTTCCCCCATTGTTCCCTTCCACCTAGGTGTCCCACCTCATCTCAGGACAGCAGCAATGGGTCAGCTGGCCCCAGACCAAACCTCCAAGCCAGAAGGCCAGAGTGCATCTCCCCCTCCAGGTTATTCTGGTCAGGCCTTTTGTAACAGTGGCAACCGTGGATTGACCCAGGGAGTAGGAGTTATGAGTGGATTGGACCCACAACCGTTTCCTAAATCCACAGATTCTGTAATTTTTAGAGCTCAAGCCATTTCCTTCTGGATGGCCTGTTTCCAGCGTGCCCTCACCTAGAATTTGGTCTACTAGTGATTATTGAGATTCTCCAGCTGTCCTGGTGCTGCCCATTTGAACACCACTGCTAGCTCCTAGGCAGCCAGACCCATGGACCTCCTGCTGCCCACTGAGGAGAGAAAAGAGATTTTCTGAGGACCCTGTTAAAAGTCGACTCTTATTATTTTTAAAAGACCACACTCAGAGGGTATGTTTCAGGCAGGCCTTCACATGCGTCTTTGAGAAATCAGACTCACAATGATTTTTGTGATTCTCTCCCAGGATCCAATAACCACCGCTCTATTCCCTACTTCTCTGAGATCAACTTTTTAGCTTCCACAAAGAAGTGAAAAACTGCTATTTCTCTTTATTTGTCTGGCTTATTTCACTTAATATAGTTTCTCCCATGAGCTAGTTTTAAATAGAAACTGCACAACAAATTCTTTTATGTCAGATTTAAATTTTATTCTGAAGAGATAATTCGAAAGGGTCACGTATGTTTATGTAGGAAAATGTTCATTAAAGTATTTATAGAACTGGAGATGATCTGAATGTTTAGCCAAAGGGGAGAAATTAAGTTTATTTAAGAGAGATGTAAGTTTATTGATCATCTCAATAGATGCAGAAAAAGCATTTAACAAAATATAGCACTCCTACCTGTCAAAACAGTAGAAATACTAGGGACAGAAGGAACTTTGTAAAAGCATTGTAAAATCTAAATATGCTAAACCCAAGGCAGCATCATTCTAAGTGGAGAAAGGTTGAAAGCATTCACTCTAAAAACCTGAAGCAGACAGGGTGCCCCCTCTTTCACCACTTCTATTCAACTTCATCCTTGAAATTGCCAGAGCCATTGGACAAAAGAAAGAAATTAAAGGTATACAAATAGGTCAAGAAGAATTCAAATCTCACTCTTTTCTGATAGGATCATGTCATCTTCTTAAATTTTTTATTAGAGCATAATAGTTATACATGGAAGTTGGGTTGATTTGGAAAAGATCCTACATGCATGGAATCTGATTTACTCCATTCAGTCCCCACCCCCCATCTCCCTCCCCTTCCCACCCCAATTCTCCTTTCTCTACTGATCTTTCTTTGGGTCATTTATCTGTTAGTTTATGACTGGTGCTTTCTACATATACATACAGGTGCAGTCCCCTGTATTAGACTTCCATGTGCACATAACATGATCTGCGTAAAGACTTTTCACATTTCCTCATTTCCCAAACCTCTCCGCTCTCTCATTCTCCTTCTACTCCACTGATCTTCCCTGTATACTTAAGATAGCCAGTCCAACCCCACTTCATCAACTTCTTTCCTCTATTTTCCTCTGGCCCTGATAATTTCAGCTTTGTACAGGAATAGTTAACTTCTGCCTTTCCGAACACATAGATTAAGATTGATGTAAAATGAGAAAAACTCTACATTGGAAAACACTGAAGGCATAACCGACTGCTTCTGCAGATGATGACTCTGCTTTGTAATTTTTTTTCTAAACATTTGCAATTAAAATGAACTTCTCCAAAAATCCTATGTTTACATAAAAGGACAACAGGAGACAGAGATTACTGAGACAGTGAGAAATGACTTCACACCATGATGAGGTCGAATGGCTTTCTGTTGGCTTCTAGCAATTGTCTGGTTACTCGAACCCACCATCACCCCTGCAAATGTGTGCAGCTCCATGGGTCTAATTTCCTGAGACCAGTCCCACAGGTTATCAGTCTCCAGGCTGCTTTTCATTCGATATTATTTGTCATGTTGCTGCAGATTAACAAGCCTGTTTGGGGTGCTCTCAGTCCATTTTCATCATGGTCTCTTTTTATCTGTTTTGTAGCTATGACAACATTGGAAATGAGCAATCAATCATTTGTCACTGAATTCATCTTCTTGGGATTTTCCAACCACTACAACCTACAGGGCTGGTTCTTCTTGCTCTTTCTGGTCATTTACCTGACCACTCTCCTGGGGAACATGCTCATAATAGTGGCCACCAGGGTCAGTCCTGCTCTCCACACTCCAATGTACTTTTTCCTCAGCAATTTGAGCTTCTTGGACGTCTGCTACACATCCACCACCCTCCCAGTACTGCTGGTGAACTTCTTCTGGGAGAAGAAGGCTATTTCTTATGAGGGCTGCCTTTCCCAGATCTTCTTTTTGGTGACAAGTGCTGGCACAAAAGGCGTCATACTGGCTGTGTGGCCAGTATGACTGCTGTGTGGCCACCTGCCGTCCTCCTCAGTACCCAGTCATCATTAGTGTGAAGGCCTGTGTTAGCCTGGTGACTGGGTCCTGGCTCTTTGGGATGGTGAATTGGGTCACACACACAGTGCTGGCCATCACACTCACTCTGTGTGGGCCCTACCAGATCAGCCACTT
Source organism: Ictidomys tridecemlineatus (assembly GCF_052094955.1). Classification (NCBI taxonomy): domain Eukaryota; kingdom Metazoa; phylum Chordata; class Mammalia; order Rodentia; family Sciuridae; genus Ictidomys; species Ictidomys tridecemlineatus. Next base: position 90,611 of record NW_027522403.1, on the reverse strand, counting down.
TCTCTGTGACACCCCATTTCTCCTGAAACTCTCCTGCTCAGACACCTCTGTCAAGAAATCTGCGCTCCACGTTGTCAGTGCCACCATGGGCCTGAGCCCCTGCCTCTTCACTGCAGGCTCCTACGCACTCATCACGGCCGCCATCCTGGGGATTCCCTCTGCCCAGTGCAGGAGGAAGGCCTTCTCTACCAGTGCGTTCCCCCTCACTGTCGTGGTGGTCTTCTATGGAAAAGCCTACTTCCACTATTACAGGCCCAGAGAAGGCTGGAAACGGACACCCTGGTCTCTGAGCTCTTCTGTGTGGTGACCCCCATGTTGAAGCCCATCATTCACAGCCTGAGAAGCAACGAGGTCCAGAGTGCCCTGAGGAAGCTTGCTGGGAGACAGACTGTATAGTGAGATTAGAACAAGATGATGGTTTTATTCTAGGAAATGTCTTAGTTTTAGAAATATATGAACTCTTCAGCAGCAATTACAAGAGCGCTCTCTCCATACACAGTGTCTCATGACCACTGTGGTGCCCCTCCAACCAGGGGAAGCACACTGTGCTAAGTATGTGACACATTGTGACCTCACCTGGGTTCTCTAATTTACAGGTATTTCAGAATATTTTTATTACTTTTCTCTCCAAAAAAAGCCTATACCCAAAGCAGTCAATCTCCTTTTCCCCAATATTACAGCTCTAGCCAACACTAGTGAATGTGAAGTGCTATGTGCAATGTGACTTTGACTTGCATTTTCCTAATGGATCTTGATTCTAAGTTTTAAATAAACACCATTTCTGTGTTTCTCCTTCACATGTGGAAAGACCCATGTATACACTCGAGTTTCTGTGGATATTTTTAATGAAGTAATACCATATACGCCTTTTGGATCTGACTCCGTTCACATAGGATGTTTGCAATTTTCAGTTATATTGTAGCTTGTATTAGTATTTTAGTTTATTCCTCCTTTTTGTGACTGATTTATATCTTATGAAAATGCCACATTTCTTTGTTCATTTCCCACTGGATAGTAATTTCTACTTTGTGTCTGTGTGGGTGTCGTACTGCAGATTGAACCCGGAGCCTTCTGCACACTAAACAATGTTCTACCACTAAGAAAAAGCCCAACCCTTTTAAAAATATTGTTTTGAGACAGGGTCTTGTAAATTTGCCCAGGTTGTCCCTGAATTTGTGATCCTCCTGCCTCAGCTTCTTGAGTAGCTAGATTACAGACCTGCCTGGTCATTTTCACTTTTTGACTAATATGAATAAGATTCATATATATAATATGAACATTATATATAATATGAACTTTATATGAACATTAATGTAGAAATGATTGGTGGACAACTTTTTTATTTATCTTGAGTTTGTAAGTACGAGTGAAAGAGGTGGATCGTTAACTCCATATTTAACTTTCTGAAGAAGTTCCAGATCTTTTTCAGACCAGTGGATCCAGCTTACCTTATTATTAAGAGTGGTGAATAAAGCTTCTGATTTCCTCACTCCCTTAACAACACATCATTATCATTCCTTTTATTGTTAAGACCCTGGAATGTGTGAAGTGTTTCCTCAAATGTGCTTTAGCTTTGCCTTTCCCTGATGGCTAATCATTCTAAGATCTTTTAGAGTACTGTTAATTTGTCTTTCCTAAGCATGAGGAAAACACCATTGTAATATGAGAAATTTTAAGTTTTAGAGACTTACCTTTTAATCTAATACATTTATTTTTATTTTTGTGCAGTAAAATACTACAAGATTTTCAAGCTTGTTGTCTTTTCTCCATCTGTGCCCGAAAGAGCTGTTTGATGACTCTTTTTTTCCCCTACTTTTAAACTCCATAGCAAACAATTTCTTCACCAGGTCATGAGCAGGATCATAAAATTAAGGGGCACGAAGTAATACAGGGTTTGGTAAGGGATCAGGCCTTAGCAGGAGTGGATCAGCTGAAGATAGTGGGGATGCTTTTAATATTGTGGCTTCTGATATCTGTCCATCTGGCAAAGTATGTAACATGAAGGAAAAACTTCATATGCCATGCGAAATCCATCCCAAAAAGTGTACACTCACCCTGAGCCCTTCTATCCCTAGCGGGAAGGAAAGGCAGTCTTGAGGTATCAGCCACCCACAACTTCTTAGCAGAAATCTCACTCTGAACTTTGCTCACCCACATCCCAGGAGAGAGAGGATGCTGATCTTCTCGCTGCATGCTGGGAACAGGTGATTGCCAAGACATTAATGAATCCAACAGCGAATTAACTGCTCCCTATTGTTGCAGTTGAACTCAAGCCATTGCCTTGAGTTGTGTTTGCACACTGAGGAGTCCCAGAGCAGCTGCAGAGGAAAGGCTGGATGCATATTTTCAACAGGTCAGCCCCGGACCTCTATAAATGTCCATCACAGGAAAATGAATTGTGAGAGATCAGAGGATTTTGACTCTTTAATAAGGCCACAGATATGCGACAGGCAACTTTCAGGTGCTAGTATGGAGAGCAGCAAGGGCCACACCAAAACCAGAAATCTACGCCTCTCTGTGAGAGTTGCTGGTAAGTAGTTTATTTACCATCACAATTTTCAAAAACACTATCCCAGAATCAGGATATACCTACACCTTAAAAACATATTACAGAATATGGTACATATTTTTATTACCATTTTGATGGCATTTATGTAATGACCTATCGTAGCACCTTTTCTATGTGTGTCTACGTTTCCACAATACTACTTGTATTGCCAGAGTAGAAATAACTTCAGAGGTTATCACAAAACCTGAGGGATTAAGCATGATGCCTCCAGTACTGGAAGAAAACCAAAAACATAACCAGAAACCCTGGGATGCCTGAATTCCTTAAGTGAGATGATGTGTGTGGAAAATTACTAATGGTAAACAATAGATAATGCTAAGTGTTAATTCTCTGCTTTTGATGAGCAGGACAGAAAGGAATAATTTTTAGGGAGAAAGTATAGGGACACATTCCCATTATGTTACAATATAGCATAACAATAGACCTACCAAAATATCTGTTTAAATAAAAATCATGGGGGGATCCATCATGGCGGCCGGCGGGGAAGCAGCGATTCCAATGTCTCCACTTTAACGGGACCAGAACAACCCACTGCAATAGCCGCAGCCTACCTACGGAAGAACTTCTAACAAAATTCCCTTAAGAGGAGAGCAGCGGAGAACTGGTAGGTTTATTGGAAGTGACAGTTAGTCCCAGAGAAGTGGATCTTGGCTGGCCACGCGGGCACAGAGGTACAGTACTGCAGCCATCAGCCGCTCCTGCAAGCGGCTCTCACGGGAAGCCTATCTCTGGCTCAGCGTGCGGCTGCCCCAACCACCTGCCTGGCTCTAGACCACACGGCCTCCACAAGCAGCTCCACGGCGGGTGCAGGTGTTTAGTCCCCCAGCCAGCACCCCCTAATGCAAGCGGCCTGCACCCGGTGGCCGGCCCGCCCCGCCCAAACCGGCAGGCGCCCTTCACCATCCGGGCTCGCACGGGAGGCCCATCTCACTCAGCGAGAGGCTGCCCCACCCACCTGCCTGGCTCTTGACCACGCGGCCGCAGCTTCCTGGCTCCACAGGCGGCTCCACGGAGGGTGCAGGTGTTTAGTCCCGCAGCCAGCACCCGCTACTGCAAGCGGCCAGCACCCAGCGGCTGGTCGCTCTGCCCGAACCGGCAGGCATTCTCCACCATCCAGGCTCGCATGGGAGGCCCATCTTTCGCTCAGCGAGAGGCTGCTCCACCCACCTACGTGGCTCTTGACCACGCGGCCGCAGCTTCTGGGCTCCACAGGCGGCTCCACTGCGGGTGCAGGAGTTTAGTTCTGCAGCCAGAACCTGCTTCTGCAAGTGGCTGGCACCTGGAGCTGCGCGGCCGGAACTGGCAGGTGCCCTTCACCATCTGGGCTATCACAGGAGGCCCATCTCTCCCTCAGCGAGCTGCTGTTCCATATGCCTGGCTCTTAACCACGCGGCCACAGTTACCCGGCTCCACAGGCAGCTCCACGGCGGGTGCAGGTGTTTAGTCCCGCAGCCAGCACCCGCTACTGCAAGCGGCCAGCACTCGGCGGCTGGTTGCTCTGCCCGAACCGGCAGGCATTCTTCACCATCCGGGCTCGCACGGGAGGCCCATCTCTCGCTCTGCGAACGGCTGCCCCACCCACCCGGCTCTTAACCACGCGGCAGTATGAAAAGACAAGGAAAGAAAGGACCACAAGCAATGCAGGTCAACTCAACTTTAGAAGAGGCAATAACTGCAACAGAGGGAATATCAGAGAAAGAGTTCAGGATATATATGCTTCAGATGATCTGGAGTCTCAAGGAAGACATGAGACAGCAAAATCAGACAATGAAAGATCACATTGACAAAAAAATCCAGGAAGTAAAAGATCAATTTCACAGGGAGATAGAGGTAATAAAAAACAAACAAATAGAAATCCGAGAAATGCAGGAAGCAATAAACCAACTTAAAAACTCAATTGAGAATACTACCAGCAGAGTAGATCAATTAGAAGATAGAACATCAGACAATGAAGACAAAGTATTTCAACTGGAAAAGAACATAGACAGCCCAGCAAGACTGCTAAGAAACCATGAACAGAACATCCAAGAATTATGGGACAATATAAAAAGACCAAATTTAAGGGTCATTGGGATACAGGAAGGCACAGAGCTCCAAACCAAAGGAATAAATAATCTATTCAATGAAATAATACGAGAAAACTTCCCAGACTTGAGGAATGAGACAGAATCCCAAATCCTAGAAGCCTACAGGACGCCGAATGTGCAAAACCATAAGAGATCCACACCTAGACATATTATAATGAAGATGTCCAACATACAGAATAAGGAAAGAATTTTAAAAGCTACAAGAGTTAGGAAGCAGATTACATTTAGGGGTAAACCAATCAGGATAACAGCGGATGTCTCAACACAGATGCTGAAAGCTAGAAGATCCTGGAATAACATATTTCAAACACTGAAAGAAAATGGGTTCCAACCAAGAATCGTGTACCCGGCAAAATTAAGCTTCAGGATGGAAGATGAAAGTAAAACCTTCCACGATAAACAAAAGTTAAAAGAATTCGCAGCTAGACAACCTTCTCTTCAAAAAATCCTTGGCAAAACATTACAGGAAGAGGAAGTGGAAAATAACGTTGAAAACCAACATTGGGAAGTAGGACAGTAAATGGGGGGAAGTAATCAAAGAGGAAAACAAACCAGGTTTAGTATCATCAATAAACAAATATGTCTGGAAGAACAAACCATATCTCAATAATAACCCTAAATGTTAATGGCTTAAAATCACCAATTAAGAGACACAGGCTAGTTGAATGGATCACAAAACAAGACCCAACAATATGCTGCCTGCAGGAGACGCATTTGATAGGAAAAGATATACATAGACTGAAGGTGAAAGGTTGGGAAAAATCATATCACTCATATGGACTGTGGAAACAAGCAGGAGTATCCATACTCATATCTAATAAAATAGATTTCAAGCCAAAGTTAATCAAAAGGGATAAAGAGGGACACTACATACTGCTCAAGGGAACCATACACCAACAAGACATAACAATCATAAATATATATGCCCCAAATAATGGTGCAGCTGTGTTCATCAAGCAAACTCTTCTCAAGTTCAAGAGTCTAATAGACCACCATACAATAATCATGGGAGACTTCAACACACCTCTCTCACCACTGGACTAATCTTCCAAACAAAAGTTAAACAAGAAAACTATAGAACTCAAAAACACAATTAACAACCTAGACTTAATTGACATATATAGAATATACCGTCCAACATCAAGTAGTTACACTTTTTTCTCAGCAGCACGTGGATCCTTCACAAAAATAGATCATATATTATGTCACAGAGCAACTCTTAGACAATATAAAGGAGTAGAGATAATACCATGCATCTTCTCTGATCATAATGGAATGAAACTGAAAATCAATGATAAAATAAGGAAGGAAAAATCAGGCATCACTTGGAGAATGAACAATAGGATACTGAATGATCAATGGGTTTTAGAAGACATTAAGGAGGAAATTAAAAACTTCTTAGAGTTAAACGAAAACAAAGACACAACATATCGAAATCTATGGGACACATTGACAGCAGTTCTAAGAGGAAAATTTATTGCTTGGAGTTCATTCCTTAAAAAAAGAAAAAACCAACAAATAAATGATCTCATACTTCATCTCAAAATCCTAGAAAAAGAAGAGCAAAACAACAGCAATAGGAGTAGAAGGCAAGAAATAATTAAAATCAGAGCTGAAATTAATAAAATCGAAACAAAAGAAACAATTGAAAAAATAGACAAAACTAAAAGTTGGTTCTTTGAAAAAATAAATAAGATCGACAGACCCTTAGCCATGCTAACGAAGAGAAGAAGAGAGAGAACTCAAATTACTAACATATGGGATGAAAAAGGCAATATCACAACAGACACTTCAGAAATACAGAAGATAATCAGAAATTATTTTGAATCCTTATACTCCAATAAAATAGAAGATAGTGAAGGTACAGATAAATTTCTTAAGTCATATGATATGCCCAGATTGAGTCAGGAGGATATAGACAACCTAAACAGACCAATAACAATAGAGGAAATAGAAGAAACCATCAAAAGACTACCAACTAAGAAAAGCCCAGGACCGGATGGGTATACAGCAGAATTTTACAAAACCTTTAAAGAGGAACTAACACCAATACTTTTCAAGCTATGCTATTTCAGGAAATAGAAAAAGAGGGAGAACTTCCAAATACATTCTACGAGGCCAATATCACACTAATCCCTAAACCAGACAAAGACACCTCCAAGAAAGAAAACTACAGACCAATATCGTTAATGAACCTAGAGGCAAAAATCCTCAATAAAATTCTGGCGAACCGGATTCAAAAACATATCAAAAAAATTATACACCATGATCAAGTAGGATTCATCCCTGGGATGCAAGGCTGGTTCAATATACGGACATCAATAAATGTTATTCACCACATCAATAGACTTATAAATAAGAACCACATTATCATCTCAATAGATGCAGAAAAAGCATTCGACAAAGTACAGCATCCCTTTATGTTCAAAACTCTAGAAAAATTAGGGATAACAGGATCATACCTCAACATTGTAAAAGCAATCTATGATAAGCCACAGGCCAGCATCATTCTGAATGGAGAGAAATTAAAGGCATTCCCTCTAAGATCTGGAACAAGACAGGGATGCCCTCTCTCACCACTTCTTTTCAACATAGTTCTTGAAACACTGGCCAGAGCAATTAGACAGACGAAAGAAATAAAAGGCATAAAAATAGGAAAAGAAGAACTTAAATTATCACTATTTGCTGATGACATGATTATATACCTAACAGACCCAAAAGGGTCTACAAAGAAACTATTAGAGCTAATAAATGAATTCAGCAAAGTGTCAGGGTATAAAATCAACACGCATAAATCAAAAGCATTCCTGTATATCAGCGACAAATCCTCTGATACGGAAATGAGGACAACTACTCCATTCACAATATCCCTCCAAAAAATAAAATACTTGGGAATCAACCTAACAATAGAGGTGAAAGATTTATACAATGAAAACTACAGAACCCTAAAGAAAGATATAGAAGAAGACCTTAGAAGATGGAAAAATATACCCTGTTCATGGATAGGCAGAACCAACATCATCAAAATGGCTATACTACCAAAAGTTCTCTATATGTTCAATGCAATGCCAATCAAAATCCCAACAGCATATCTTGTAGAAATACATAAAAGAATCATGAAATTCATATGGAATAATAAAATACCCAGAATAGCAAAAACAATGCTAAGCAGGAAGTATGAATCAGGCGGTATAGCGATACCAGACTTCAAATTATTCTACAGAGCAATAGTAACAAAAACAGCGTGGTACTGGTACCAGAACAGACGGGTGGACCAATGGTACAGAATAGAGGACACGGTAACCAATCCGCAAAACTACAACTATCTTATATTTGATAAAGGAGCTAAAAGCATGCAATGGAGGAAGGATAGCATCTTCAACAAATGGTACTGGGAAAATTGGAAATCCATTTGCATCAAAATGAAACTGAATCCCTTTCTCTCACCATGCACAAAAGTTAACTCAAAATGGATCAAGGAGCTTGATATTAAATCAGAGACACGGCGTCTGATTGAAGAAAATGTTGGCTATGATCTACATACTGTGGGGTCGGGCTCCAAATTCCTCAATAGGACACCCATAGCACAAGAGTTAACAGCTAGAATCAACAAATGGGACTTACTCAAACTAAAAAGTTTTTTCTCAGCAAAAGAAACAATAAGAGAGATAAACAGGGAGCCTACATCCTGGGAACAAATCTTTACTCCACACACTTCAGATAGAGCCCTAATATCCAGAGTATACAAAGAACTCAAAAAATTAGACAGTAAGACAACAAATAACCCAATCAACAAATGGGCCAAGGACCTGAACAGACACTTCTCAGAGGAGGACATACAATCAATCAACAAGTACATGAAAAAATGCTCACCATCACTAGCAGTCAGAGAAATGCAAATCAAAACTACCCTAAGATACCATCTCACTCCAGTAAGATTGGCAGGCATCATGAAGTCCAACGACAACAAGTGGTGGAGAGGATGCAGGGAAAAGGGTACACTTGTTCATTGTTGGTGGGACTGCAAACTGGTGATGCCAATTTGGAAATTAGTATGGAGATTTCTTGGAAAGTTGAGAATGGAACCACCATTTGACCCAGCTATTCCCCTTCTCAGTCTATTCCCTAAAGACTTAAAAAGAGCATGCTACAGGGACACTGCTGCATCGATGTTCATAGCAGCACAATTCATGATAGCAAGATTGTGGAACCAACCTAGATGCCCTTCAATAGATGAATGGATAAAAAAATGTGGCATTTATACACAATGGAGTATTACTCTGCATTAAGAAACGACAAAATCATAGAATTTGGAGGGAAATGGATGGCATTAGAGCAGATTATGCTAAGTGAAGCTAGCCAATCCTTAAAAAATAAATGCCAAATGACTTCTTTGATATAAGGAGAGTAACTAAGGACAGAGTAGGGACGAAGAGCAGGAGAAGAAGATTAACATTAAATAGGGATGAGAGGGGGGAGGGAAAGGGAGAGAGACGGAAATCTGCAGGGAAAGGGAAGGTGATCCTCAAGGTTTTATAAAATTACATAAAAGAGGAAGTAAGGGGTAAGGAAGAAGTACACAAGTGGAATAAATGTTTTACAGTAGAGGTGGTCGAGAGAGAAGAGGGGAGGGGAGGGGAGGGGTGGGGGGATAGTAGATGATAGGTTAGAGAGCAGAATTAATCAGACACTAGAATGGCAATGTGTAAATTAATGGAAATGTAACTGATGTAACCGATGTGATTCAGCAATCTGTATACGGGGTAATAATGGAAGTTCATAACCATTCTGAATCAAATTGTGAAACATGATATATTAAGAAAGATGTAATGTTTTGAAAGACCAACAATAAAAAAATTAATTAATTTAAAAAATCATTATTGTAGAAGAAGTTATGTTTAGAAACCTATTCATTCACTAACTAGGGGTTTTCATCTTTATCTTACAACACATGGATGCTTAGGGAGGGGAGTTGCAAGCAATTTATTAACTGTAATAAATCCCTTAAGCTTTTAAGTAATCTACTTCATACACAACCCCCCTCCTTTAGAAATATTATATTTTGGGGTCACTCATAAGTGACTTCATTCTCGGTCACCTGACTTTGAGATGACTGATTGGGAAAGAAAGATGCAGAGCTGCTTGTTCTGTGGGAACTGAGCCGATGGTCTCCATAAGGTATATGTTTAGGAGACAGAAGACCCTGAGTTCCTCAGAAGCCGCTGGGCTATGCTGCCTCACTTATGCCCGCAGAGGCTTTATTTTTCTCAGCAAGATATCTGCACCAGAACCACTGAACAGAAATGTCCTCTCGCCTCTGTCAAGTCTCTGTTAGATCCTTTAGGTCCCACACAGTACCGTCTTTAAAGAATCTTTTAAAAACTCTGCTCCATGAATGTACTTGACAGACCTTCTTCATTCTTCAAACCTTTACTGAGTACACAGTTACACAAGGTGTTGCCGTAGTGTTTAGAACACAATTGAGAGGCCCAACTAGGACCTGGTGGAGCGCATATTCAAGATGGAATGAGGGGCTTTGACAAGTATTAAGTGCTCCATTCCCAGAGCTGCCCAAGCAAACACTAAGAGAAAATAATGATAATTTGTAGATTACATAGAATTGTTACCAAGTTTCCTGCACATATTGAGTTCATCTTCCCATTAGATTGTAAGTTGGTTGAAGGACAGTGTCGGAGACCAGCTCCAACAGGGGGTCTCAGGAGACGAACGGATGGTGAGTAGTCTGCGAAAGAGGGGGTGGAGAAACAACACAGACACCAAAGTGAAGGTGTTGATCCCAATCTTTACTTGTGAAGTTGATCATATATACTTTTCATTTTGGCAGGCTTACAGAACTTTGTGGTTACAAAACAGGAATCATTATTCAAACAAAACAAAATATTACGTAGCTACAATTAGAATACAAGAATGTATCTTGGCTTATGCATAAGTAGTTGTATTAATTGGGAAAGTCATGATTTTTCCTTTATACTTAATGGTCATATGAGAAATCAAAACTTTACTTATTAAAGGAATACAAAAACAAATCAGCACATTCCCAGAAACATACTGCGCTCCTCCAGAGGATGGACGCCTTGCGCCATCCACCTCAGTAGGGCCTTTCCACTGACTGAGTCAGGGCAGGGGTGCAGCAGGACAGAGATCAGATCTTATCCTCTTTGGGTTTCTTAGTAGATCTGGCTTAGGACTAAATTAGACCCTGTATAGGAACAGAATTGGTTTAAATTGAAAACTAACCACTACCAAGAAAAGAAATTTTAAAATCCTAAATAGAAAAGAGAAAATTTATTTTGAAGAATTTTTTAACTAGAATGCTCTGACATATCGTAAGAGGTAATAATTTGTCTTCCCTTTCCCCTTTATGCTAGAAGAAGCACAAGTGAAATAAAAAGAACTGAAAGAGCTGGCACAGTGGTGCACGCCTGTAACCCAGCAGCTCAGGAGGCTGAGGCAAGAGAATAGTGAGTTCAAAGACAGCCTCAGCAAAAACAAGGCACCAAAAAACTCAGTGAGACCCTGTCTCTGAATAAAATATAAAATAGGGCTGGGGATGTGGCTCAGTGGTCAAGACCCTGAGTTCAATCTCGGGTAACTGCCCCCCTACACCCGGCCACAATAAAACAGAACTGAAAGAGATGTTAAATGCTGAATTGAGTGCTGAATCTCCAAGACAGGAGGAAGGCTTTTTCCTGGTGAATTTGTTAAGATTTTAAACCTACCAGTTAGGGGTAAGGGCATCCCTGCATGTTAGGTGAAAGAGCCCAGCCTCCCCCAAAGTGTGTTTTTGGACCAGCATCACTGGTAACACTTGGAACACACTAACTGAGGTCAACTGTTCTGCACAAAGCCATCTTATCTTTCCTTCGGCTCCAAGCACGCACACCACATGGAAGGATATGAGGACAACTCTGGGCAAGGCCAGATAGCTCATAGATTTCACAGTAATAAATTCACATTGCCACAAGCTCCTGAAATCATTCAGATATTTTTTCCGAATAAATTGACCTTGTACTGTGTGTGTGTGTGTGTGTGTGTGTGTGTGTGTGTGTGTGTGTTTTAAGCAATTTACTGGGCAACATTAAAATTGGTTTTCAAAATTTTAATCATTGCTTGTGCTATTGAGATCAAATAGGAATCATTGTTTCCCTGATGTGCATAAGGGTTTTCATGATCACACCATTCTTCCTCGTTTTGGTCATGCCCATTTTTTTTTTTTTTTTCGTTTGAGGAAATGAATCCCTAAGATTAGTCAGCAAAACATTTCATTTATTGCCAAAGCAAAAAAAAAAGTTCTTCTTTTAAGACTCTAGACTTATTTATTTTATTTTGTTTATATTTAGATTTTAAAATTAGTTGTGCTTAACTGAAGCACCGACTTTCTATTGAAATTTAAATACTTTAAGCTTCTTAAGGCCCTGAGATTTGGAATTTTAATGAAAGCTGTGTTGGCCTATTTATCATGTGCACTGAATTATTAGAACCAAAAGACAAGAATGTCTGGGCATTGAAGATAATAAGACAGTTACTAATATATGGTATTATCATCAGGTAACAAAGTATAACTACAAATAATAGTTATTACATGATAAACTTTCTGAGTCAATTTTTTTGTTTTTTAAATCATAATTGTTAACACATATTAAATGTACAAATTAATGTACATTATGCAAATTAAAGGGATTCATTGATGTTTCCCTACTTGCATTAATATATTGTGCATTAATTTCAATTCTTTTTTCTGTAAAATGGGGATAATAGGTTATCTTTTAGGTTGTTGTGTAAACCAAATAAATTAATGCATGTAAAAGTCTTATAGGCATTTAATAAGTGTTAGGTATTTTTATCTAATGTGTGTCTCTATTTGTTACTCAATTTGAAAAATCCTGATTGGATTCAGGTATGTAAAAATTCATCAATTCAAAGAAATTCACTGAGTTTTGATAGAATGGATTATCCGAAATTCAATCTAATTTTTACAGAAAACATGCCACTTTTAAACTACATTAAACAAGGTTTTTAAAGTCAGGCATTTATGTGTATTGAAGCAATCTAAGAAGACTCACACTCAAATTGGTTTTCTATGAAATATGCCCTAGATGATTATGATGATTATGGTTATTATTATTGCAGAGGAAAGGGTTTACTATTAAGTTGATATAATTCCTATGCTGCATTATATAAATTCTAAGGAGCAAGTACATATTGTGTCACAAAGTGTCATTCATGAGTTATGATTGTTAATAATGGATTCTAATGGTGACCATGATGATGATTCAATCTAATGCCCTACATTAATAAACAGCATAGAGGATAAGGAAAATTGTTTGGGTATCATCCTTCACCCTACCCCACACCCTTGACCTACAAGAAATTAGCCAGTAAAAACCAAAGAAAAACTTATATGTAGATAAAATTATATAAACATACATTGGGAGATTTTATTAATGCCCCATGAAATTGTCCCTCCTTAACTGACCTTTATATTTAAGACCTTTACAATAACAGTATGCACAACTTCAGAGATTGTATTTTTAAATCCCTGAACATTTACGTTTAGTTTTCCCTTTTACACATTCACAGACCATGTACCAATTTCCCATAGTAAATTCTGCTGGAACTGCCTTTTATGTGGAATTTTATTTTTTTGAAAACATTTAGATATCTACCTATAAAAGAGATTGTCATATTGATCTTTTTGATACGGGGAGTTAAAAGAAAGTACATGTCACTGATTTCTAAATGACTTGAAGTTCATCCAGATAGTTGATAGAGAAAACAGAGAACGTAAGAAATGTCAAGTACATGTAGCTTCCAGCTCCATTTCAAAGTTGGTTTATTGTAAATCAATGCTAATAAGGTAACCTCTTGTTTATGGAAATTATTTAGAGAAAGCAATACCTACAACTGAACTTGATAGTGTGGTGTTTTTAGTCATTTCTGGATAAACTTTTACTAAAATTTTCGTGAACACCAAGTATCACAAGAATTCCTACTTTCTCTATTTCCTTCTCTACTTTCTCTATTCTCCTGGGGGATTTCATATTCACCCTTTGCTGCAACAGTTGCCTTCAAGACAATGACTCCCAAATCCACACCTGCAGTTATAGGCTGTCTGTGAAGGGCATTTCCACGTGATTATCCCACAGATAACTCACATTCAACATTACTCAAATCAAATTAACCAAAGCCTCCTCTACATCTGCTATTCCTCACATATTCCTGTTTTCCTGAGTGATCCCAACAGCTAGCCAGCCTGCTGAAACTGATTTGTTGTCTTTACCGTGTCCTCTTTAACTAGGACTTTAAAGTTCTCCATATCCTTCTTCATGAGGGCTTCAGAGATTTTCTCCCACCTTCAATACAGCAAGTCTTCAGATACAGACCACTTCATTTTGATCTTGTTTTAGCACTCAGATCACTCTTTTAAACTAAACATGCCTTTCTAAAACCTGGGAAACCAGGTTTCACAGTTATCGACCCCTTCTCTAGACCTAGAGATCTGATGATTTTCTAAAACCCAGTCTTTCTCCCTCCAGATGTCCCTGTTTTCAGTCTGCACTCACCTGAAAGAGATTTATGGTCTCCTATTGTTGATACTCTGCAATCATTGATGTCCATGCTCATACCCAAGCCTGTCTTCCAGAGACACACCTGGGCTCTCTGGTGGCCCATGGCATGGTGGGGGGTGGGACGTTTTCCGAGGTTTCTATTGCCAAGTACCTTGCTTAGAAATCAGGCCTAACACAGCTTCACAAAACCTTATCCCGGCCCCATAGGCTGATACCCTGCCACCTCCCCTGAAGTAGCAGGCTCCTCAAAATGACCCAGGGCTTGACCGCATTCACTGGTACTATCCCACCAGCCCCTTGAAGCCTAGCTGGAGTCTTCATAAAAACAGGGTTCATCTCTATGGAAATGGGCTCCCTCCTCCCACCCCAGTGTGATGCAGCTCTCAGAGAAGCTCAATAGTGAGGGTCTTTCCATTTATAGCAATTAGGATAACCAAGTGTTCTGAGCTTGCTGAGCCTTAGATGGCAGATTCCTGCTATATTCTTTGAGATGTCTGCCATCAATGTTTCCTGAGATGCCAACTTGCAATCCCACTAACTATAAGACAGTGGTCTCAGTCAAGACCAATCTCACAACCAATAACACACACACACACACACACACACCACACACACACACATGCCCACGCCCATCTATCATGGTGAGCAAGGCTTTTTATCTGTGATATAGACCGAATTCACCCACCAATCACATTCACTGCTTCAAACAGATCGTGATCAGGAAAAAACGGATGTCACTTGTAAAATTTGATATGTCCTGGACTATCACTGTGGTAAAAAAAGAAGTAGAGAAATGCAAAAAAAATGGGAGAAAATACTTAACCTCTTAGAGATCTAAAAAAATATTTAGATGTGGTTCCAACCAATCCTGAGTTAAAAATCATCTTGAAAAAATGCTTTCACTTCTATTTATCAATTTACTTACTTACTTACTTACTTACTTACTTACTTACTTACTTACTGCAGTACTGGGGATTGAACCTAGTGGCACTCTACCATGAAGCTATATCCCCAGCCTTTTCAATTATTTGGGGCAGAACGCCTTGCAGAGTTTCAAATTTATGATCCTCCTGCCTTAGTCTCTCAAGTAACTGGGATTACAGGCAGGTACCACTCTTCCCCATTAATTACTTATTTTTAAAATAAGTCTATTTTTAAAAAATTGAACTATAATTTGTACTCAAAGAATGCACAGATCTAAAGTGTACAGGTTTATAATATTTTACATATATATGAACTACAAAAAATCATGATACAAAACATTTCCATCACTTTAGAAATTTCCTTCATGCTTAAACTGATATCACGCCTTAGCTCCAAAAAAAAAAAGACCACCATTATTACTTGACCATTATAGCTGTTTTGCTAATTCTTGAAGTTTATTTAAAGGAAACATACAGTATATATTTTGTATCTGGCTTTTTTCACCCAGAAATTTTTTTTTATATTTGTCAATGTTATTAATGTTCCAGTATTTGTGTTTCTAAAGTAACTGAATTATTCTACTGCATGATAAAGCGTGATTTGTCTTCTGTCTTTCTGCTGAAGACATAATATTTGTTTGAGTTATTATGAATTTTTACACAAGAATTTTTGTGAACTGTGCATTAATTTCCTTAAAAATATACTAAGAATGAGATTGTTTTGAATAGAATAACTACATATTTAACTAAATTAGAAATTGCTAAATATTTTTGAAAAGTAAGTGTATAGACTTCAAATTTCACCTTGAGTATCTATCGAAATAGCTAAAAAGCATGTTGTTTTCATCATTATAATAAACAAAAAGAGCAGAAGAAAATGCAAATTAATGACTTTTTTGATTTTATTAGTGATGATTATTATAAGGCAAACAAGTAACCGAAGTCTGGGGAGAGATAAGCAACCAAAATAATCCAGGCATTTTTTTTAACTATGGGAGAACCCACTAGATATATAGGAGTTTATTTATTAAAAAACTCAAATAAAAAATAGTTAATGGATTGTTTAAGACTTAGTATAGACTGGTTTAAGAGCATAAAGACCCAGAGGGCTATAGACATAAGATGTTTGTTTTTTTTTTTTTCTTTTTCTCCATGGATTCCACCAAATGCTCCCAGGAAGATAGGAAAGTATTCTGAGAAAGTGTCTTTAATGGTATCATTTATTGGATAGGTGGAGGGACAAAGAACAGCAACAGCAGCCAAAACTCCTCCCAGACCCATTTCTTGATTTTTTGCATAGAACACAAGCTGTAATCTTCAGGGGCAATAGTAACAGAAACTGTTACTTTAGGACACTCAAGGGAAAACCTTTGCAGCTATGGAAAGGAACAGACCAAAATGTCTAATGCCGGGAGGAATAAGAACTAGGCTCAGCCATATTGCTAGAAAGTGGGTAACTGTGAAGGCCATATTTCTGTGACTGAGTTTACAGTACCTAAGGCAGGGCTTCCTGGAAACTTCAGAAATCGCTTTTCTGTTTCCCACTAGTCCACTAACATGCATTGACTAAAAATACAGCTGAGAATTCTTCAAGAAATAGATTATCTCTGGAGAACAGTGAAAATAGAATACACAAAAGGAAGCAGGGAACAATATTAACAAACTGAACTCAGCCATATAGAATAAGGATAACATTACAGTCAATTGAGATAAATCCCAGAATGCAAGGCTGATTCAATATTCAAAAATTCAGTCAACCGAATTTCCATAGTAACAGACTAAATAAGAAAAAATATATATCATTTCAATAGATGCAGAGAAAATAAGAAAATTCAGTATCTATTTATGATAAAAGTATAACTAAATAAAACTAGGGGCAAAGTCCAGTGGTAGAATGCATGCTTAGTATGCATAAGGCTCTGAATTCCAAACCCAGCACACATACACCAAAAAAAAAAAAAAAAACTACTAGTAAAAAATGGATAGACATTTTCTAACTTGATAAAAGGCACTGAGTAAATGTAATGTGCCAGACACATAGCTTATATTATCTCAAAACTTCTTTCAGCAGTTGTGAAATAGACATCATTAATATCCTAAGCAAGGAACAAACTGAGGAATAGAGATGAGCTGACTTTTTTACAAACAACATCTAGTAAACAACAGATGGATTTCAATCCACATCTATCTGGACCAAGAGCCTACTGTTTTACTATAATATTTTTCATTTAAGATTGAAAAAGTAAAAGAAATTTTAGTTCAAAAAAATGGATCAAGGATTAGCATGGGTAACATGATAGAAAATCAGTAATTGTATCAATCATTTTTTTTTCAGGAAATGTAATGTTTGGTGAGGTAAATTTTATAATACAAAAGAAGAAAAATACCTAAGTATATATCAATTGTCAAAATTTTTGTATCTTATAAAACTTAAAAAAATGAAAGTTTCTAATGAAAAAAATAGATCAATGTATTTAAAAGCAGGTGACTTATAATTTTACTTTTAAGAAATAATCAGAGATGATCACAGATACATATGTATGAAAGCTTCTATTCCAATATTTATGATAATAAATGGAATGGAAGGTTTCTATGTCCAATAAAAAGGGAGATATTAACTTAATTTCATGTTAGGAAATTAAGATTACAAGGCAAACAACTAAATAGAGTACAACAATATTGGGAAATTTTGCTTTGGATATTTTAAAGACAGATAGAGGTATAATGGGATGAATGCAAAGAGAGCTTTGATTTTGTGACCTGTTCTATTCTTCTGAACAGAAAAAAGTTTGGAGATTGGGGTGCAGTAAGATTGTTGCAGAGAGCAGACGTTGGAGACTGGGGTGCAGGACGATCGTTGCACAGAGTAGATTATGGAGACTGGGGTATACGAGGAGTGTTCTAGAGAGCAGAGGTTGGAGACTGGGGTGCAGAAAGACTGTTTCAGAGAGCAGTTGTTGAAGACTGATGTGCAGAAAAACTGTTAAAAAGAGCAGTGTTTGGAGAATGGGGTGCAGGACTTATACTGAGAGCAGATTTTGGAGACTGGGGTGCAGAAGGATCTTACAGAGAGTAGAGTTTGGAGACTGAAGTGCAGAAGGACGGTTACAGAGAGCAGAGGTTGGAGACTGTGGTGCAGAACAACTGTTATAGAGAGCAGAGTTCAGAAACTTGGGTGCAGAAGGCCTGTTACAGAGAACAGAGGATAAAGACTGGTGTGCAGAAGGCCTGATAAAGAGAGCAGAGTTTAAAGACTGGGGTGCAGAAGGACTGTTACAGAAAGCAGAGTTCAGAGACTTCTTTTCAAAAGGATCATACAGAGAGCAGAGTTTGGAGACTGCGGTGCAGAAGGCCTGTTACAGAGAGTAGATGTTGAAGACTGAGGTGTAGAAAGACCATTACAGAGAGCAGAGGTTGGAGACTGAGGTGCAGAAGGACTTTTGCGGAGTGCAGAAGATGGAAACTTGGGTGTAAAAGGACTGTTTCAGAGAGCAGCGGTTGGAGATTCGGTTGCTGAATGTCTGATGCAGAGAGAAGAATTTGAAGACTGAGGTGCAGGAGGACTGTACAGAAAGCAGAGGTTGGAGAAGTAAGTGCAAAATGACTGATACAGAAAGCAGGGGTTGAAGACTGGTGTGCAGAAGGACATTTACAGAGAGAAGTGTTTGGAAACTAGAGTACAGAAGGACTGTTACAGAGAGCAGAGGTTGAAGACTGGGGTGGAGAAAGACTGTTGCAGAGATAAGATGTTAAAGACTGGGGTGCAGAAGACTGTTGCATAGAGGAGGTTGAAGACTGGGGTGCAGAAGAATTGTTGCAGAGAGTAGGGGTTGGAGACTGGGGTGCAGAAGAACTGTTGCGAAGAGAAGACGTTAGAGATTGGGGTGGAGAAAAACTGTTGCTGAGAGCAGTGGTTAGAGACTTGAGTGCAGAAGTACTGATACAGAAAGCAGAGATTGGAGACTGGGGTTCAGAAGGTCTGCTGTAGAGAGCAGATGTTGGAAAATGGGGTGGAGAAAGAATGTTGCAGAGAGTAGCATTTGGAGATTAAGGTGCCACAGGACTTTTGCAGAGATCAGAGGTTGGAGACTGAAGTGGAGAAGGACTGTTACAGAGAGCAGAGGTTGGAGACTGGGGTGCAGAAGGACCAATGCAGAGAGCAGAGGTTAGAGACTGTGTTGCAAAAGGATCTTACTGAGAGCAGATGTTGGAAACTGAGGTGAAAAAGGACTGTTGCAGAGAGCAGAGGTTGGAGATTGGGGTACAGCAGGATTGTTGCAGAGAACAGAGTTTGGAGTCTGAGGTGCAGAAGGACTGATACAGAATGCAGAGTTTGGAGACTGGGTTGCAGAAAGACCATTACAGAGAGCAGAGGTTTGAGACTACAGTACAGAAGGACTGTTACAGAGAGCAGAGTTTGGAGAGTGGGGTGTAGAAGTACTGTTACAGAGAGAAGAGTTTGGAGTATGGGGTGCAGAATAAGTGTTGTAGAGAACAGAGTTTGGAGACTTGGGTGCAGAAGGACCATTGTAGAAAGAAGAGGTTGGAGACTGGGTTTCAGAAAGATCTTACAGAGAGCTGAGGTTGGACACTGAGGTGCAGAAGGACTGTTGCAGAGAGCAGAGGTTTGAGATTGGGGCGCAGAAAGACTGTTGCGTAGAGCAGAGGTTGGAGTCTTAGGTGCAGTAGGAAACCTTCAGAGACCAGAGGTTGGAGACTGGGGTTCAGAAAAACTGATACAGAAAGCAGAGTTTGTAGACTGGGGAGCAGAAGGATCATTACAGAGAGCAGAGTTTGGAGACTGCAGTACAGAAGGACTGTTTCAGAGAGCAGAGTTTGGAGACTGGGGTAGAGAAGGAATGTGGAAGAGAGCAGATTTTGGAGACTGGGGTGCAGAAGGACTGTTGCAGAGAGCAGAGTTTGCAGAGTGAGTTGCAGAAGGACTTTTTCAGAGAGCAGATTTTGAAGACTGTGTTGCAGAAGGACAGATACAGAAAGCAGAGGATGGAGACTGGTGTGAAGAAGGACCCTTACAGAGAATAAAGATTGAAGGCTCTTGTACAGAAAAACTGTTGTAGAGAACAGAGGTTGGAAACTGGGGTGCAGAGGGACCATTGCAGAGAGCAGAGTTTTGAGACTGGGGTGCAGAAGGAATGTTACAGAGAGAAGGGTTTGGAAACTGAGGTGCAGAAGGATCTTACAGAGAGAAGAGTTTGGTAACTGGGGTGGAGAAGGACTGTTGCAGAGAGCACAGTTTGGAGACTTGAGTGCAGAAGGATTGTTGCAGAGAGCAGAGTGTGGAGACTGGGATGCCGAAGAACTGTTACAGAGAGCAGAGGTTGGAGAGTTGGGTGCGGAAGGCCTGTTACAGAGAGCAGAGTTTGGAGACTGGTTTTCATAAGGAACTTACACAGAGCAGAGGTTGGAGACTGAAGTGCAGAAGAACTGTTACAGAGAGTAGATGTAGAATACTGAGGTGTAGAAAGACCGTTGCAGAGAACAGAGTTTGGAGACTGAGGTGTAGAAGGACTGTTGCAGAGAGCAGATGTTGGAGACTTGGGTGTATAAAGACTGTTACAGGAAGTAGAGGTTGCAGATTGGGATTCAGAAGAACTGTGGTAGAGAGCAGAATTGGGAGACTGAGGTTCAGAAAGACTGCTACAGAGAGCAGAGTTTGTAGACTTGAGTGCAGAAGGACTGATACAGAAAGCAGAGGTTTGAGACAGGTGTGCAGAATTACTGTTACTGAGAGGAGTGTTTGGAAACTGCAGTACAGAAGTACTTTTACAGAGAGAAGAGGTTGGAGACTGGGGTGAAGAAGAAATGTTGCAGAGATCAGATGTTGGAGACTGAGGTGCAGAAGGACTGTTGCAGAGAGTAGAGTTTGGAGATTGGGGTGTAGAAGAACTGTTGCAAAGAGCAGAGGTTGGAGACTGTGGTGCAGAAGTACCGTTGCTGAGAGTAGAGTTTGGAGGCTTGAGTGCAGAAGGACAGTTGCAGAGAGCAGATGTTGGAGAGTGGGATGCAGAAGGACTATTACACAGAGCAGAGGTTGAAGACTAGGGTGTAGAAGGACTGTTGCAGAGAGCAGAGTTTAGAGACTGGAGTTCAGAAGGACTGTTACGGACAGCAGATGTTTGAGACTGAGATGCAGAAGGACTGTTACAGAGATTAGAGGTTGGAGACTGGAGTGCCGAAGGACTTATACAGAAAGCAGAGCTTGGAGACTTGGGTCCCGAATGAACCTTATAGAGAGCAGAGGTTGGAGACTTCAGTATAGAAGGACTATTACAGAGAGCAGAAGTTGGAGACTAGGGTAGAGAAGGACTTTTGCAGAGAGCAGAGTTTGGAGACTGAGGTGCAGAGAAACTGTTACAGAGAGCAGAATTTGTAAACTGTGGTGCAGAAGGACTTATACAGAAAGAAGAGGTTGGAAACTGAGGTGCAGAAGGACTGTTGCAGAGAGCAGAGGTTAGAGACTTGGGTGGAGAAGGAATGTTTCAGTGAGCAGAGTTTGGATACTGGGGTGCAAAAGGATCTTACATAGAGCAGAAGTTCGAGACTTCGGTACAGAAAGACTTTTACAGAGACCAGAGGTTGGAGACTGGGGTGAAGAAGGACTGTGACAGAGATCAGAGTTTGGAGACTGGGGTGCAGAAGGATCTTTAAGAGAGCAGAGTTTGGAGACTGGGGTGCAGTCGAACTGTTGCACAGAGCAAAGGTTGGAGACTGGGGTGAAGATATTGTAGACCGAGGTGCAGCAAGACTGTTAAAAAGAGCAGAGGTTTGAGACTGTGGTGCAGAAGGATCGTTGCAGACAGCAGAGTTTCCAGACTGAGGCGCAGAAGGACTGTTGCAGAGAGCAGATGTTGGAGACTTGGGTGCAGAAGGACTGTTGCAGAGAGGAGATGTTGGAGACTTGGATGCAGAAGGATCATTGCAGAGAGCAGAGGTTGGCCACTGTTGTGCAGAAGGACTGTTACAGAGAGCAGAGGTTGGAGACTTGGATGAAGGAGGACTGTTCAGGTAGCAGGTGTTGGAGTCTTGGGTGAAGAAAAACTGTTGCAGAGAGCAGAATTTGGAGACTGAGGTGCAGAAGGTCTGTTGCAGATAGCAGAGGTTGGAGACTGGGGTGCAGAAGGTATGTCACAGAGAGTAGAGATTGGAAACTGGGTTGCAGAAGGATCTTATAGAGACCAGAGGTTGCAGACTGTGGTTCAGAAGGACTGATGGAGAGAGCAAACTTTTGAGACTGGGGTGCAGAAGGATCATTGTAGAGAGTAGAGGTTGAAAATTTGGGTGTAGAAGGACTGTTGGAGACAGCAGAGGTCAGAGACTGGGTTTCAGAAGCACTGTTGAAGAGAGCAGAAGTTGGAGACTGAGGTGCAGAAGGACTGTTAAAGAGAGCAGAGGTTGAAAATTGGTGTGCAGAAGAACTGATACAGAAAGCAGAGTGTGGAGACTACGGTGCAGAAGGACCATTAAAGAGAGTAGGGGTTGGAGACTTGGTTGCAGAATAAATGTTTTAGAGAACAGAGTTGAAGATTGGGGTGCAGAAGGACCATTGCAGAAAGCAGAGTTTGGAGACTGGGTTTCAAAAGGATCTTAAAGAGAACAGAGGTTGAAGTCTGAGGTGCAGAAGAAAAGTTACAGAGCGCGGAAGCTGGAGACTCTGGTTCAGAAAAACTGATACAGAAAACAGAGTTTGGAGACTGGGGTGCAGAAGTACCGTTACAGAGAGCAGAGGTTGGAGACTGCAGTACAGAAGGACTGTTTCAGAGAGCAGATTTTGGAGACTGGGGTGCAGAAGGAGTGTTGCAGAGAGCAAGGTTGAATACTGGGGTGCAGAAGGACTGTTGCAGAGAGAAGACATTGCAGAGTTAGGTGCAGAAGGACTGTAACACAGAGCAGAGTTTGGAGAATGTAGTGCAGAAGGAATGATAGAGAAAGGAGAGGTTGGAGACTGGGGTGAAGAAAGAACCTTACAGAGAACAGAGGTTGAAAACTGTAGTACAGAAGAACTGTTGTGGAGAACAGAGTTTGGAGACTGGGGTGCAGAAAGACCGTTGCACAGAGCAGAGGTTGGATATTTGGGTGCAGAAGGCCTGTTAAAGTGAGAAAACGTTGGAGACTGGGGGGCATAAGGACTGTTACAGGGAGCAGAGTTTGGAGACTGTGTACTAGAAGGATCTTACAGAGAGCAGAGTTTGGAGACTGACGTGCAGAAGGAGTGTTACATATAACAGAGTTTGGAGACTTTGGTGCAGAAGGATCATTGCAGAGAGCAGAGTATTCAGAATGAGGTGCAGAAGGACTCTTGCAGAGAGCTGATGTTGGAGACTGCAGTGTATAAAGACTGTTGCAGGGAGAAGAGGTTGGAGAATAGGGTGCAGAAGGATCGTTCCAGAAAGCAGAGGTTGTAGACTGGGGTTCAGAAGGCCTGTTACAGAGAGCAGAATTTGAAAAAGGGGTGCAGTAGGACTGTTACAGAGAGCAGAGTTTGGGGATTGGGTTGCAGAAGGATCTTCCAGACAGAAGAGTTTGGATACTGAGCTGCAGAAGAACTGTTACAAAGAGTAGAAATTGGAGACTGAGGTCCAGAAAGACCAATGCAGAGAGCAGAGTTTGGAGACGGAGGTACAGAAAGACTGTTGAAAAGCAGAGGTTAAAGACTTGGGTGTAGAAGGACTGTTTCAGAGAGCAGAGGTTGTAGATTGGGGTGCAGAAGGACGGCTGCAGAGAGAAGAATTTGAAGACTGACGTTCATAAGGACTGTTACAGAGAGCAGAGTTTGGAGACTTGAGTGCAGAAGGACTGATACAGAAAGCAGAGTTTGGAGTCTGGGGTGCAAGAGGACAGTTACCGAGAGCAGAGGTTGGAGACTGCAGTACAGTAAGACTGTTACACAGAGCAGGGTTTGGAGATTGGGGTGCAGAAGGACAGTTAAAGAGAGCACAGTTTTGAGACTGGGGTGAAGAAGAAATGTTGCAGAGAGCAGAGGTTGGAGACTGAGGTGCAGAAGGACAGTTGCAGAGAGCAGAGTTTGGAGAATGCGGAACAGAAGGACTGTTACAGAGAGTAGAGTTTTGAAACTGGGGTGCAGAATAACTGTTGCATAGAGAAGTTGTTGAAGACTGAGGTGTAGAAAAACTGTTAAAGAGAGCAGTGTTTGGAGAATGGGGTGCAGAAAAACTGAATCTGAGAGAAGAGTTTGGAGACTGGGGACCAGAACGATCTTACAGAGAGGAAATTTTGGAGACTGGGGTGCAGAAGGATTGTTGCAGCATGTAGATTATGGAAACTGGTGTATAAAAGGACTGTTCTAGAGAGCAGAGTTTGGAGACTGGGGTGCAGAAGGACTGTTGCAGAGAGCAGTTGTTGAAGACTGAGGTGCAGAAGGACTGTTACAGAGAGCAGAGTTTGAAGACTGAGGTGCAGAAGGATCATTGTAGAGCACTGAATTTTGAGATTTAGGTGCAGAAGGACTGTTGCAGAGAGCAGTTGTTGGAGACGTGGGTGCAGAAGAACTGTTGCAGAGAGCAGAATTTGGAGACTGGGGTGCAAAAGGATCGTTTCAGAGCACAGAATTTTCAGACTGAGGTGCAGAAGGACTGTTGCAGAGAGCAGAGGTTGGAGACTGAGGTGCAAAAAGACTGTTAGAGAAAGCAGAGTTTGGAGACTGGGGTGCACAAGGATTGTTGCAGAGAGCAGAGTTGTCAGACTGAGGTGCAGAAAGACTTTTGCAGGGAGCAGATGTTGTAGACTGGGGATCAGAAGTACTTTTACAGAGAGCAGAGGTTTGAAACTGGGGTTCAAACGATTGTTGTAGAGAGCAGAGTTTTGAGACTGGGGTGCAGAGGGATTGTTACAGAGAGCAGAGGTTGAAGAATGTGGTGCAGAAGGAACATTGCAGAGATCAGAGTGTGGTAACTGAGGTGAAAGAGGATTGTTAAAGAGAACAGAGGTTGGAGACTGGGGTGAAGAAGGACTTTTGCAGAAAGCAGAGTTCGGAGACTGGGGTTTAGAAGGACTGTTGCAGAGACCAGAGGTTGGAGACTGGGGTGCAGAGGGACTGTTACATAGAGCACAGTTTGGAGACAGGTTTATAGAAGGATCTTACAGAGAGCAGAGGTTCGAGACTGAGGTGCAAAAGGACTAATACAGAGAGCAGAGTTTGGAGACTGGGGTGCAGAAGATCATTGCAGAGAACAGCGTTTTCAGACTGAGGTGCAGAAGAACTGTTGCAGAGAGCAGAGTTTGGAGATAGGGGTGCAGAAGGACTGTTGCATAGAGCAGATGTTGGATACTTGGGTACAGAGAGATCGTTGCAGAGAGCAGAGTTTTGAGACTGGGGTGCAGAAGGACTGTTGGATAGAGCAGATGTTAGAAACTGGTGTGCAGAAAGATAGTTGCAGACAGCAGAGGTTTGAGCCTGGGGTGCAGAAGGACTGTTACAGAGAGCCCTGTTTCGAGACTGAGGTGCAGAAGGATCGTTGCAAAGAGCAGGGGTTGGAGACTGGAGTGCAGAAGAACTTCTACAAAGAGCAGAGTTTTTAGACAAAGTTGCACAAGGATCTTACAGAGAGCAGAGTTGTAGACCGATGTGCTTCAGGACTGTTAAAGAGAACAGAGGTTGGCGACTGGGGTGCAGAAGGATCGTTGTAGAGAACAGAGTTTTCAGACTGAGGTGCAGGAAGTATTTTGCAGAGAGCACATCTAGGAGACTGGGGTGCTGAAATACTGTTGCAAAGAGCAGAGTTTGGAAACTGGGGTGCAGAAGGATAGTTATAAAGAACAGAGGTTGGAGACTGCAGTGCAGTAGGCCTATTATGGAGAGCAGAGTTTGAAGAAGGGTTCAGAAGTACATTTACAGAGAGTAGTTTTTGGAGACTGTGGTGTAGAAGGACCGTTGCAGAGAGCAGAGGTTGAAGACTGAGGTGCAGAAGGATTGTTACAGAGAGCAGAGTTTGGAGACTGGGTTGCAGAGGGAATGTTGCAGAGAGCAGAGGCTGGACACTGGGGTGTAGAAGGACTGTTGCGGAGAGCACAGGTTGGAGATTGGGTTGCAGAAGGACTGTTGCAGAGAGCAGAGTTTGGAGACTGCGTTACAGTAGGACTGTTAAATAGGCAGAGGTTTGAGATTTGGTACAGAATGACTGTTGCAGACAGCAGATGTTGGAGACTGGGGAGCAGAAGGACTTTTGCAGAGAGCAAAGTGTTTAGAGTGAGGTGCAGAAGCACTGTTACAGAGAGCAGAGTTTGAAGAATGGGGTGCAAAGGCCTTTTACAGAGAGCAGAGGTTTGAGACTGGGGTGCAGAATAACTGTTACAGAAAGCAGGGTTTGGAGACAGCGTTTCAGAAGGATATTACGGAGAGCAGAGTTTGGAGACTGAGGTACAATAAGACTGTTACAGAGAGCAGAGGTTGGAGACTGGGTTGCAGAAGGACCGTTACACAGAGCAGAATTTGGAGACTGCACTACAGGAGGACTGATACAAAGAGCAGAGTTTGGAGACTGGGGTGGAGAAGGACTTTTGCAGAGAGCAGAGGATTGAGACTGGGGTGCCGAAGGATCATTGAAGAGAGCAGAGTACTAAGACTGGGGTGCAAAAGGACTGTTACAGAAAACATAGTTTGGAGAAGGGGTGCAGAACAACTGTTACAGAGGGCAGAGTTAGGAGACTGGGTTGCAGAAAAATTATACAAAGAGAAAATGTTGGAGACTGAGGTGCAGAAGGACTGTTACAGAGAGTAGATGTTAGAGACTGAGGAGCAAAAGGAATGTTGCAGAAAGTAGATATTTGAGACTTTGGTGCAGGAGGATTGTGGCAGAGACCAGTGTTTGGAGACTGAGGTTAAGAAGGACTGTTACAGAGAGCAGAGGTTGGAGTCTGGGGTGCAGAAGGACTGATACAGAAAGCAGAGGTTGGAGACTGGCATGTAAAAGGACCGTTACAGATAGCAGATTTTGGACACTGCAGTACACAAGGACTGTTATAGAGAGCAGATGTTGGAGACTTGGGTAGAGAAGGACTGTTTCAGAGTGCAGAGTTTGGAGACTGGGGTGCACAAAGATCGATGCAGGGAGCAGAGTTTTCTGACTGAGGTGCATAAGGGCTGTTGCAGAGAGCAGATGTTGGAGACTGGGGTGCAGAAGGACTTTTTCAAAGAGCAGAGTTTGGAGACTGGGTTTAAAAGGATTGTTGCAGAGAGCAGAGGTTGAAGACTGGGGTGCAGAATGATTTTTACAGAGAGCAGAGGTTGGAGACTTGGGTGTAGATGGACCGTGACAGAGAGCAGAGGTTGGAGACTGGGATGCACAAGGATCATTGCCGAGAGCAGAGATTTCAGACTGAGGTGCAGAAAGATTGTTGCGGAGAGCAGATGATGGAGACTGGGGTGCAGATAGATCGTTGCAGAGAGCAAATGTTGGAGACTGGGGTGCAGTAAGATTGTTACAGAGAGCAGAGGTTGGAGACAGGGTTTAAAAAGTACCATTGCAGAGATCAGAGTTTGGGAACTGCGGTGAAAAAGGACTCTTGCTGGGACTAGAATTTGAGACAGCAGTATAGAAGGACTGTTGCAGAGAGCAGAGGTTGGAGACGGAGATGCAGAAGGACTGTAACAGAGAGTAGAGGTTGGAGACTGAGGTACGGAAAGATTGTTATTCAGAGTAGAGGTTGGAGACTGGGGTGCAGAAGGACTGTTGCAGAGAGCAGAAGTTGGAGACTGAGGTGCTTTAGGACTGTTACAGACAGCAGAGGTTGGAGACTGGGGTTCAGAAGGACTGATACAGAAAGCAGAATTTGGAGACTAGGGTGCAGAAGGACCATTATAGAGAGCAGAGGTTGGAGATTGCAGTACAGAAGGACTGTTACAGAGAGCAGAGGTTTGAGACTGGGGTGGAGAAGGACTGTTTCAGAGAGTAGATGTTGGAGACTGGGGTGCAGAATTACTGTTACAGAAAGCAGAGTTTGGATACTGGGGTGCAAAAAGATTGTTGCAAAGAGAAGAGTTTTCAGACTGAGGTAAAGAAGGACTGTTGCAGAGAGCAGATTTTGGAGACTGGGTGAAGAAGATTCATTGCAGAGAGCAGAGGTTGGAGACTGGGGTGCAGAAAGACCATTGCAGAGATCAGAGTTTGGAAACTGAGGTTAGGAAGGATTGTTTCAGAGAACAGATGTTGGAGACTGTGGTGCAGAAGGACTGTTGTAGAGAGCAGAGGTTAGAGACTGGGGTTTAGAAGGACAGTGGCTGAGAGCAAAGTATGGAGACTGGGGTGCAGTAGGACTGTTACAAAAAGCATAGTTTGGAGACAGGGTTGCAGAAGCATCTTACAGAGAGAAGAGTTTGAAGACTGAGGTGCAACTAGACTGTTACAGAGAGCAGAGTTTGGAATCTCGGTGCTGAAGGATCTATGCAGAAGGCAGAGTTTGGAGACTGGGTTGCAGAAGGATCTTACAGAGATCAGAGGTGGAAGACTGAGGTGAAGAAGGAATGTTACAGAGAGTAGAGTTTGCAGACTGAGGTGTAGAAGGACCATTGCAGAGAGTAGAGGTTGGAGACTGAGGTGAAGAATGATTGTTACAGATAGCAAAGGCTGTCGACTGGGGTGCAGAAAGACTGTTGGAGATAGCAGACGTTGGAGACTGGGGTGTAGAAGGACTGTTTCAGGTAGCAGGTGTTGGAGACATTGGTGCAGAAGGACTGTTGCAGAGAGATGAGTTTGGAGACTGAGGAGCAGAAGGACTGTAACAGAGAGAAGAGGTTAAACACTGGAGTGAAGAAGGACTGATACAGAAAGCAGAGGTTGGAGACTGGGTTGCAAACGGACCGTTACAGAAAGGAAAGTTTGGAGACAGTAATACAGGAGGACTGTTACAGAGAGCGGAGGTTGGAGACTGGGGTGGAGAAGAACTGTTTCAGAGTGCAGATTTTGGAGACTGGGGTAGAGAAGACCTGTTTCAGAGTGCAGATGTTGGAGACTGGGGTGGAGAAGAAATTTTAAAGAGAGCATAGGTCGGAGTCTCGGGTGCAGAAGAACTGTCGCAGAGAGCAGAGTTTGGAGACTGAGATGCAGAAAGAATGTTACAAGGAGCAAATTTAGAAACCGGAATGCAATTACTGATACAGAAAGCAGAGGTTGGTGACTAGGGTGCAGAAGGACCGTTACAGAGAGCAGATTTTGGAGACTAGGGTACAGTAGGACTGTTGCAGAGAGCAGATGTTGGAGACTGTGTTCAGAAAGACTTTTGCAGAGAGCAGAGGTTAGAGAATGGGGTGCAGAAGTAACGTTGCAGAAAGCAGAGGTTGGAGACAGAGGTGCAGAAGGACTGTTACACAGAGCCGAGGTTGAAAACAGTGGTACAGATGGACTGATACAGAAAGCAGAGTTTTGAGACTGGAGTGCAGAAGGACCGTTACAGAGAGCAGATGTTGGAGACTGGGGAGCAGATGGACTGTTGCAGAGAACAGAGTTTGGAGACTGGGGTGCAGCAGGACCGGTGCAGAATGCTTAGGTTAAAGACTGGGGAGTAGTAGGCATGTTACAGAGAGCAGAGTTTTTAAACTGGCATGCAGAAGGTTCTGACAGAAAGCAGAGGTTGGAGACAGGCATGCATAAAGACCGTTGAGGAGCGGAGATGTTTGAGAAAGGCGTGCAGAGAATCGGTGCAGAGAGCAGAGGTTGGAGACTGGGGTGCAGAAGGATCGTTGCAGACAGCAGAGTTTTGAGACTGGGGTACAGAAGGACTTTTACAGAGAGTAGAGCTGGAGACTGAGGTGCAGAAGGACCGTTGCAGAGAGCAGAAATTGGACACTGAGTTGCAAAAACACTGTTACAGAGAGTAGAGGTTGGAGATTGGGGTACAAAAGGTCTGTTACAGAGAGCAGAGTTTGGAGACTGGGGTGCAGAAGAACTGTTACAGAGAGCAGAGTTTTTCGAAAAGGTTGCAGAAGGATCTTACGAAGAGAAGAGATTGTACACCTAGGTGTAGTAGGACTGGTACAGAGAGTAGATGTTGGAGACTGAGGTGCAGAAGGACTGTTACAGAGAGTAGAGGGTGGAGACTGAGTTTCAGAAGGATCGTTGCAGAGAACAGAGTTTTAAGACTGAGGTCAGAAGGACTGTTGCAGAGAGCACATGTTGGAGACTGGGGTGCAGACGGACTGTTGCAGAGTGCAGAGGGTGGAGACTGGGGTGCTGAAGGATCGTTTCAGAGAGCAGAGTTTAGATATTGGGGTGCAGAAGGATTGTTATAGAAAACAGACTTTGGAGACTGGGGTGTAGAAGGCTTGTTATGGAGAGGAGAATTTTGATAAGGGGTGCAGAAAGAATGTTAAAGGGGGCAGAGATTGGAGACTGGGTTGCAGAAGGATCTTACAGAGAGCAGACGTTGGAGACTGAGTTGGAGAAGAACTGTTTAAGAGAGTAGAGGTTGGAGACTGAGATGCAGTAGGATTTTTAAAGAGAGCATAGTTTGGAGACTGGGGTGCAGAAGGACTGTTGCAGATAGCAGAGTTTGGAG
This sequence comes from Ictidomys tridecemlineatus, assembly GCF_052094955.1. NCBI lineage: Eukaryota > Metazoa > Chordata > Mammalia > Rodentia > Sciuridae > Ictidomys > Ictidomys tridecemlineatus. The sequence goes on along the minus strand of NW_027522403.1, from coordinate 59,914 downwards.
ACGGGTGTAGATGGACTGTTGCAGGGACGAGAAGTTGGAGACTGGGGTGCTGAAGGACTTTAGCAGAGAGCATAGGTAGGAGACTGATATCCAGAAGGACTGTTAGAGAGAGCAGAGGTTAGAGACTGGGTGCAAAAGGACTGATACAGAAAGCAGAGGTTGGAGACTGGGTTGCAGAAAAACCGTTACAGAGGGCACAGGTTGGAGTCTACCGTACAGAAGGACTGTTAACGATTGCAGAGTTTGGAGACTGAGGTGGAGGAGGACTGTATCAGAGAGTAGATGTTGGAGACTGGGGTTTAGAAGAACTGTTGCATTTAACAGATGTTAAAGACTGGGTTGCAGAAGGAATGTTGCAGAGAGCAGACTTGGGAGACTGAGTTGCTGATGGACTGTTGCAGACAACAGAGGTTGGAGACTGCAGTGCAGAAGGACCGTTGAAGAGAGCAGATCATGGATACTAAGTTGCAGAAGGATTCTTACAGAGAGCAGAGGTTGGAGACTGGGGTGCAGAAGGTCTGTTACAGAGATCAGAGTTTGGAGACTGGGGTAAAGAAAGATCTTACACCGAGCAGAGTTTGGAAACTGGGTTGCAAACGAACTTTTGCAAAGAGCAGAGGTTGGATACTGGGTTGGAGGAGGATCGTTGCAGAGAGAAGACTTTGGAGACAGGGACGCAGAAGGCCTGTTACAGAGAAAAGAATTTAGAAACTGGGGTGCAGAAGGCCTTTAACAGCGAGCAGAGGTTGGCGACTGGGGTGCAGAAGGACTGTTACAGAGAGAATAGGTTGGAGACTGAGGTTCAGAAGAACTGTTACAAAGAGCAGAGGCTGGAGCCTGGGGTGCAGAAGGACTGTTGCAGAGAACACAGGTTAGAGACTGGCGTGCAGAGAAACTGTTGCAGAGAGCAGAGTTTGGAGACTGGGGTGGAGAAAAAATGTTACAGAGAGCAGAGTTTGGAAACTGGGGTGCAAGAAGGATCTTACAGAGAGTAGAGATTGAAGACTGGGGTGCAGAATGACTGTTACAGAGAGCAGAGGTGGGAGACTGAGATGCAGAAGGACTGTTATAAAAAGCAGAGTTTGGAGACTGGGGTGTAGAAGAATAGTTGCAGAGAGCAAATTTTTCAGACTAGGTGAAGAACCACTTTTTCAGAAAGCAGAGGTTGGAGACTGGGTTGCAAAAGAATCGAAGAGAGCAGAGGTTGGAGACTGGTGCGCAAAACGATTGTTACAGAGAAAAGAGGTTGGAAAATGGGGTGCAGAAGGACGATTGCAGAGAGCAGAATTTGGGGACTGAGGTGCAAGAGGATTGTTACAGAGAACAGAAGTTGGAGGACTGTTGCAGCGAGCAAAGGTTGGACACTGTGGTTCAGAAATATCATTGCAGAGAGCAGAGGTTGGAGACCTTGGTGCAGAAGGACTGTTACAAATAGCAGAGTTTGAAGACTGGGTAGCAAAAGGAACTTACAGAGAGCTAGGTTAGAGACTGAGGTGCAGAAGCACTGTTAGAGAGAGTAGAGCTTGTATTTTGAGGTGCAGAAGGACAGTTGCAAATATCACAGATTGGAGAATGAGGTGCAGAAGGATTGATAAAGAGAGACGAGTTTGAAGACTGGGGTGCAGAAAGACTTTTGCAGAGAGTAGAGGTTTAAGACTGGGGTGTAGAAGGATTGTTGCAGAGAGTAGAGGTGGGAGATTGGGGTGCAAAAGGATTGAAGCAGAGTGAAGAGGTTGGAGACTAAGGTGCAGAAGGACAGTTACACAGAGCCGAGATTGGAGACTGGGGTGCGGAAGGACTGATACAGAAAGCAGAGTTTGGAGACTCGGGTGCAGAAGGACTGTTACAAAGAGCAGAGTTTTGAGACTGCAGTACAGAAGGACTTTTACAGATAGTAGAAGTTGGAGACTGGGGTTCAGAAGGATCATTGCAGAAAGCTGAGTTTGAAGACTGTGAGGCAGAAGGATCCATGCAGAGAGCAGAGGAGGAGACTGGGGTGCAGAAGGACTGTTACAGAGAAGAGAGTTTGGAGAATGTGGTGCAGGAGGATCTTTTAGAGAAATGAGGTTGGGGACTGTGGTGTAGAAGGATTGTTTCGAACAGCAGACATTGGAGACAGGGGTGCAGAAAGATCGTTGCAGAAAGCAGAGGTTTCAGAGGGACTGTAGCAGAGAGCAAATGTTGGAGACTGGGGTGCAAAAGGACTGTTGCAGAGAGCGGACGTTGGAGACTGGGTTTTAGAAGGATTGTTGCACAGAGCAGAGGTTGGAGACTGGGGAGCAGAAGGGCTCTTACAGAGATCAGAGGTGAAGACTGGGATGAAGAATGCCTGTTAGAGAGAGCAGAGTTTGTCAACTTGGTTTCAGAAGGAACTTACAGAGAGCAGAGGTTAGAGACTGAGGTGAAGAAGGACTGTTACAGAGAGCAGATGTTGGAGACTGGGGTGTATAATAACTATTGCAGAGAGCAGAGGTTGCAGACTGAGGTGCAGAAAGACTGATACAGAGAGCAGAGTTTGGAGAATGTGGTACAGAAAGATTGATACAGAAATCAGAGGTTAGAGAATGTGGTGCAGAAGGACCCTTACAGAGAACAGAGTTTAGACACTGAGATGCATAAGGACTGTTGCAGAGAGCAGAGGTTGGAGATTGGGGCGCTGAAGGACTGTTGCAGACGTTGGAGACTGGGTTGCAGAAGGATCGTTGCAGAGAGCAGATAATGGAGACTGGGGTATAGTAGGACGGTTCCAGAGAGCAAAGTTTGGAGACTGGGGTGCAGAAGGACTGTTGCAGAAAGCAGTGTTTGAAGACTGAGGTGCAGAATTAAAGTTACAGAGAGCAGAGTTTGAAAACTGGGGTGCAGAAAGACTGAAACAGAGAGCAGAGGTTGGAGACTGAGGTGTCGAAGTAAAGTTACAAAGAGCAGAAGTTGGATACTAGGGTTCAGAAGGACTGATACAGAAAGCAGAGGAGGGAGACTGGGGTGCAGAAGGACCATTAGAGAGAGCAGAGGTTTGAGACTTCAGTACAGAAGGACTGTTACAGAGAGCAGATGTTTCAGACTGTGGTGCAGAAAGACTGTTGCAGAGAACAGAAATTTGAGACTGGGGTGCATAAGGACCATTGCTGAGAGCAGAGGTTGGAGACTGTGTTGCAGAAGGATTTTCAGAGAGATTAGAGTTTGGAGACTGGGGTGCAGAAGAAGTATTCAGACATCTGAGGTTGGGACTGGGGTGAAGAAGAACTGTTGCAGAGAGCAGAGTTTGGAGACTGGAATGCAGAAGAATCCTTGCAGAGAGTAGAGGTTGGAGACTGGGGAGCAGCAGGCCTGTTACCGAGAGTAGAGGTTGGAGACTAGAGTGCAGAAGGCCTGTTACAGACAGCAGAGATTAGAGACCCGGGTTCAGAAGGACAGTTGCAGATTCTGTGGTTTAGAAGGATCGTGTCAGAGAGCAGAGTTTGGAGACTGGGGTGCAAAAGGACTTTTACAGAGAGCAAAGGTTGGAGACTGGGGTGAAGAAGGCCTGTTACAGAGAGCAGAGTTTGGCGAGTGGGGTGAAGAAAAACTGCTGCAGAGAGCAGAGTTTTGAGACCTGGGTATATGAGGACTATTGCAGAGAGCAGAGGTTGGAAATTGGGGTGCAAAATAACTGGTCAGAGATCGAAGGTTGGAGACTGAGGTGCAGAAGAACTGATACAGAGTGGAGATGTTTGAGACTGGGGTGCAGAAGTATAGTTGCAGAGAACAGAGGTTAGAGACTGAGGTGCAGAAGGATCGTTGCAGAGAGCAGAGGTTCGAGACTGGGGTGCAGAAGCATCGTGAAAGAGAGCAGAGGTTGGAGACTGGGGTGCAGAAGAACTTTTACAGAGAGCACATGTTGGATACTGGGTGCAATAGGAATTGGGCAAAAAGCAGAGGTTTGAGACTGAGGTGCAGAAGGACTGTTAAAGAGAGCAGAGATTAAAGACTGGGGTGCAGAAGGACTTATAGAGAAAGCAGATGTTGGAGACTGGGGTGCATAAGAACCGTTACAGAGAGCAGAGGTTCGAGACTCCGGTACAGAAGGAGTGTTACAGAGAGCAGAGTTTGGAGACTGGGGTGCAAAAGCACTGTTGCTGAGAACAGATGTTGGAGACTCCGGTACAGAAGGAGTGTTACAGAGAGCAGAGGTTGGAGACTGGGGAGCAGAAGTACTGTTACAGAGAGCACAGGTTGGAGACTGGGTGCAATAGGAATTGGACAGAGAGCAGAGGTTGGAGACTGAGGTGCAGAAGAACTGTTAAAGAGAGCAGAGGTTAAAGACTGGGGTGCAGAAGGACTTATAGAGAAAGCAGATGTTGGAGACTGGGGTGCATAAGAACCGTTACAGAGAGCAGAGGTTGGAGACTCTGGTTCAGAAGGAGTGTTACAGAGAGCAGAGTTTGGAGACTCGGGTGCAAAAGCACTGTTGCTGAGAACAGATGTTGGAGACTCCGGTACAGAAGTAGTGTTACAGAGAGCAGAGGTTTGAGACTGGAGAGCAGAAGTACTGTTACAGAGAGCACAGGTTGGAGACTGGGTTGCAGAAGGACTTTTGAAGACAGCAGACGTTGGAGACTGGGGTGCAAAAGGCCTCTAAAGAGAGCAGAGGTTGGAGACTGGGGTGAAGAAGGCCTATTACAGAGAGCAGATGTTGGAGACTGGGGTGCAGAAGCACGGTTACAATGAGCAGAGTTTACAGACTGGGTTTCAGAAGGGTCTTATAAAAAGCAGAGTTTGAAGACTGAGGTACAGAAGGACTGTTACAGAAAGCAGAGGTTGGAGACTGGGGTGCAGAAGGATTGTTGCAGAACAGAGTTTTTAGACTGAGGTATAAAAAAACTGTTGCAGAGAGCAGATGTTGGAGATTGGATGCACAAAAACTGATGCAGCCAGCAGAGGTTGGAGACAGGGTGCAGAATGATTGTTGCAGAGAGCAGAGGTTGGAGACTGGGTTGCAGAAGGACTGTTACAGCGAGCAGAGGTTGAAGACAGGTGTGCAGAAAGATCTTACAGAGAGCACAGTTTGGAGTCTGGGGTGCAGAAGGACTGTTTATGAGAGCAGAGGTTGGAGAGTTGGGTGCAGAAGGACTGTTGCAGAGAGCAGAGGTTGGAGATTGGGGTATAGAAGGACTGTTGCAGAGAGCAGAGGTTGAAGACTGGGGTGAAGAAGGACTGTTGCAGAGAGAAGGTTTTGCAGAGTGAGGTGTAGAAGGACTGTTACAGAGAGCAGAGTTTGGAGACTGTGGTGCAGAATGACTGAAAGAGAAAGCAGAGTTTAAAGATTTGTTGCACGAGGACCCTCACTGAGAACAGAGGTTGAAAACTGCGTTACAGAAAAACCGTTGTAGAGAACAAGGTCTGAGACTGGGGTGGAGAGAGACCATTGCAGAGAGCAGAGATTGGAGACTGGTGTGAAGAAGGAATGTTACAGAGAGCAGAGTTTGGAAACTGGGGTAAAGTAGGATCTTATACAGAGCAAAGTTTAGAGACTTGGGTGAACAAGGATTGTTGCAGAGAACTGACGTTGCAGACTGGGGTGCAGAAGGATCGTTGCAGAGAGCAGATTATGGAGACTGGGGTATAGAAGGTCTGTTGCAGGGATCAGATATTGGATACTAGGGTGCAGAAAGACTTTTGCAGAGAGCAGAGTTTGGAGACTGGGGTGCAAAAGGATCGTTGTAGAGAGCAAAGTTTGGAGACTGGGATGTAGAAAGACTGATACAGAGAAGAGAGGGTGGAGACTTAGGTGCTGAAAAGAAGTTACACAGAGCAGAGGTTGGAGACTGGGGTGCAGAGGACTGATACAGAAAGCAAAGGTGAAAGACTGGCGTGCAGAAGGACCGTTAGAGAGAGCAAAGATTGGAGACTGCAGTACAGAAGGACTGTTACAGAGAGCATAGGTTGGAGACTGGGGTGCAGAAGGACTGTTACAGAGAGCAGAGTTTGTAGACCAGGGTGCAGAAGGATCTTTCAGAGAGCTGAGGTTGGGGACTGCGGTGCAGAAGGACTGTTACAGGGAGCAGAGTTTGGAGAATGGGGTGCAGAAGGATCATTGCAGAGAGAATTGGTTGGAGACTGGGGAGCAAAAGGCCTGTTAGAGAGAGCAGAGTTTGGAGACTGGGGTGCAGAAGGCTTGTTACAGAGAGCAGAGGTTTGAGACTGGGGTGCAGAAGGACTGGTACAGAGAGCAGAGGTTTGAGACTGGGGTGCAGAAGGACTGGTACAGAGAGCAGATTTTGGATACTGGGTTTCAGAAGGATCTTACAGCGAACAGAGTTTGGAGACGTAGGTGCAGAATGACTGTTACAGAGAGTGGAGGTTGGAGACTGGGTTGTAGAAGGATTGTTGCAGAGAGAAGAGTTTTCAAAATGAGCTTCAGAGGGACTGTTGCAGACACCAGAATTTGGAGACTTGGGTGTAGAAGAATCTTACAGAGAGTAGAGGTTTGAGACTTGGGTGCAGAAGGACTGTTGCAGGGAGCAGAGGTCGGAGACTGGGGTGCCGAAGAACTGTTACAGATAGCACAGTTTCGAGACTGGGTTGCAGAAGGATCTTATAGAGAGCATTTTGGAGACAGAGGTGCAGAAGAAGTGTTACAAGAGCAGAGGTTTAAGACTGGGGTGCTGAAAGATTGTTGCAGAGAGCAGCGTTTTCAGACTGAAGTGCAGAAGTACTGTTGCAGAGAGCAGATGTTGGATCCTGGGATGCAGAAGGCCTATTAAAGAGAGCAGAGTTATAAAGCTGGGGTGCAGAAAGACTATTACAGAGAGCAGAGTTTGGAGATCCGGGTGAAGAAGGACTGTTACAGAGAGCAGAGTTTGGAGAATTGGTTGCTGAAGGATCTTACAGAGAGCAAATTTTGAAGACTGAGGTGCAGAAGGACTTTTACTGATAGTTGAGTTTGGAGACTGAGGAGCAGAAGGAACGTTGTAGAGAGCAGAAGTTGGAGACTGATGTCCAGACGAATTGTTACAGAGATCACAGCGTAGAGACTGGAGTGCAGAAGGAGTGTTACAGAGAGCAGAGTTTGGAGATTGGGGTGCAGAAGAACTGTTACTGAGAGCAGATGGTGGAGACTGGGGTGCAGAGGACTGTTGCAGAGTGCAGATTTGGAGACTGAGGTGCATAAGAACTGTTACAGAGAGCAGAGTTTGGAGACTGGGGTGCAGAAAGACTAATACAGAAACTAGAGGTTGGAGACTGGGGTGTAGAAGGACCATTACAGAGAGCAGAGTTTGGAGACTTCTGTACACCAGGACTGTTACAGAGAGCAGAGGTTGGAGACTGGGGTTCTAAAGGATCATTGCAGAGAGCAGATTTTGTAGACTAGTTTGCAGAAGTATCTTACAGAGAGCATAGGTTGGAGACTGAGCTGCATAAGTACTGTTACAGAGACCAGTGGTCGAAGACTGGGGTGCAGAATGATCGTTGCAGAGAGCAGAGGTTGGAGACTGAGGTACGGAATGATCGTTGAGGAGAGCAGAGGTTGGAGACTATGGTGGAGAATGATACTTACAGAGAGCAGATGTTGGAGACTGGGGTGCAGAAGGAGAGTTACAGAGAGCACAGGTTGGAGACTGGGGTGCAGAAGAAATGTTGCAGAGAGTAGAGGTCAGAAACTAGGTTTCAGAAGGACTGTTACAGAGAGCAGTTGTTTTAGACTGGGATACAGAAGGACTGTTACAGAGAGCAGAGGTTGGAGACTGGGGTACAGAAGAACTGATACAGAAAGCAGACTTTGGAGACTGTGGTAGAGAAGGACTATTGCAGAGAACAGAGTTTGGAGACTGGGGTGCAGAAGGACCGATGCAGAGAGCTGAAGTTGGAGATTTAGGTGCCTAAGATTGTTACAGAGAGCAGAGGTTGGATACTGGGGTGCATATAGACTGTTACAGAATGTAGAGGTTGGAGACTTAGGTGCAGAAGAATCTTACAGAGAGCAGAGGTTAGAGACTGGGGTGCAGATTAACTGTTACAGAGAATAGAGGTTGGAAACTGAGGTGCAGAAAGATCGTTGCAGAGAGAAGAGGTTGGAGACTGGAGTGCAGAAGGCCTGTTACAGAGAGCAGAGTTTAGAAACTGGAGTGCAGAAGGCGTTTTACAGAGAGCAGAGGTTGGAGACTGGGGTGCAAAAAGACTGTTACAGATAGCACAGTTTGGAGACTGGGGTACAGAAAGATAGTTGCAGAGAACAGAGGTTTCAGACTGAGGTTCAGAAGCACTATTATACAAAGACGAGGTTGGAAATTAGGGTGCAGAAGGACCATTACAGAGAGAAGAGTTTGGAGACTGCGGTACAAAAGGACTGTTACAGAGAGCAGAGTTTGGAGACTGGGGTGCAGAAGGACCATTACAGAGAGCAGAGGTTGGAGCCTGGAGAGAAGAAGGATCATTGCAGAGAGCAGATGTTAGAGATTGGGATGCAGAAGGACTGTTACAGAGAGCAGAGGTTTGAGACTGAGGTGCAGAAGGATCGTTACAGAGAGCAGAGGTTGGAGACTGAGGTGCAGAAAGACTTTTACAGAGAGGAAAGTTTGGAGACTGGGGTGCAGAAGGATTCTTACAGAAAGCAAAGGATGGAGACTGGGTTGCATAAGGAGTGTTACAGAGAGCAGAGTTTGGATATTCTGGTTCAGAAGAACTTTTAAAGAGAGCAGAGTATTGAGACTGGGGTTCAGAAGGATTGTTACAGAGTGCAGAGGTTTGATTCGGGTGCACAGGACTGTAACAGAGTAGAGCTTGGAGACTGGGGTGCAGAAGAACAGTTAAAGAGAGCAGAGGTTGGAGACTGTAGTTCAGAAGGCCTGTTAAAGAGAGCACTGGTTGGAGACTGAGGTGCAGAAGGATCATTACAGAGAGAAGAGGTTGGATACTGAGGTGCAGAAGGACTGTTAAAGAGACCAGAGGTTGGAAATTGAGTTGCAGAAAGATTTTTACAGAGAGCAGATGTTAGAAACTGAGGTGCAGAAGGACTGTTACAGAGAGCAGAGTTTGAAGTCTGGGGTGCAGAAGTATCATTTCAGAGAGCAGAGGTTGAAGACTGAGGTGCAGAAGGATCTTACAGAGAGCATAGGTTGGATACTGGAGTGCAGAAGGACAGTTACAGAGAGCATAGGTTGGATACTGGGGTGCAGAAGAAATGTTGGAGAGATCATAGATTTGAGACTGGGGTGCAGAAGGACTGTTACAGAGAGTAGAGGTTGGATTCTGGGTTGCAGAATGACTGATACACAAAGCAGAGTTTGAAGACTGGGGTGCGGAATCACCGTTACAGAGAGCAGAGTTTGGAGAGTGATGTATAGAAGGACTGTTACAGAGAGCAGAGGTTGGAGACTGGGGTTCAGAAGGACTGTTGCAGAGAACAGTGGTTGGAGACTGGGGTGCAGAAGAACCGTTGCAGAGAGCAGAGTTTTGAGACTTAAGTAAAGAAGATTTGTTAACAGAGAGCAGAGGTTGGAGACTGGGGTGAAGAAGGCCTGTTACAGAGAGCAGAGGTTGGAGACTGGGGTGCTGAAGGCTTGTTACAGAGAGCACAGGTTGGAGACTGGGGTGCAGAAAGACTGTTACAAATAGCACAGTTTGTAGACTGGTGTGCAGAAAGATATTATAGTGAGCATATTTTGGAGAGTGAGGTGCAGAAAGACTGTTACAGAGAGCAGAGGTTGGAGACTGGGTTGCAGAATGATTGTTTCAGAGAGCAGAGTTTTCAGACTTAGGTGCAGAGGACTGTTGCAGACAGCAGATGTTCTAGACTGGGGTGCAGAAGGACTCTTTCAGAGAGCAGAACTTGGAGAATGGGGTGCAGAAGTTTTCTTACAGGAAGCAGAGGTTGCAGACTGGCGTGCAGAAGGCCTGTTACAGATATCTCAGTTTTGAGACTGGTGTGCAGAAGGATATTATAGAGAGCAGAGTTTGGAGACTAAGCTTTAGAAAGACTGTTACAGAGATCAGAGTTTGGGGACTGGGTTGCAGAATGATTGTTGCAGAGAGCAGAGTTTTCATACTGAGGTGCAGAAGGACTTTTGCAGAGAGCAGATGTTCGAGACTGGGGTGCAGAAAGAGTGTTCCAGAGAGCAGAACTTGGAGACTGGGATGGAGAAGAATTGTTGCAGGGAGCAGAGGTTGGAGACTGGGGTGCAGAAGGACTGTTGTAGAGATAAGAGGTTGGAGCCTGGGGTGCAGAAAAACTGTTGTATAAAACAGAGTTTGGAGACTTAGATGCAGAAGAACTGTTACACAGAGAAAACGTTGCAGACTTGGGTGAAGAATTATGATACAGAATGCTGAGGTGGGAGACTGGGGTTCAGAAGTACCATTACAGAGAGCAGAGGTTGAAGTCTGGCGTGCAGAAGAACTATTTCAGAGAGCAAAGTTTAGAGACTGGGGTGCAAAGGCCTGCTACAGAGAGCAGAGGTTGGAGACTGGGTTGCAGAAGGACTGTTATAGAGAGCAGAGTTTTGAGGATGGGTTGCAGAAGGATCTTATAGAGAGCAGAGGTTGGTGACTGAGGTGCATGACGACAGTTACAGAAAGTAGTGGTTGGAGACTGGGGTGCAGAAGGATAGTGCAGAGAGCAGAGGTTTAAGACTGAGGTGCAGAAGGACTGTTACAAAGAGCAGAGTTTGGAGACTGAGGTGCAGAAGGACCATAATAAAGAGCAGAGTTTGGAGACTGCAATACAGGAGGACTTTTACAGAGAGCAGAGGTTGGAGACTGGAGTGGAGAAGAACTGTTTCAGAGTGCAGATGTTGGAGACTGGTGTGCAGAAGAACTGTTGCAGAGAGCAGTGGTAGGAGACTGAGATGCAGGAAGAATGCTAAAGAGAGCAGAGTTTGGAGACTGGGGTTAAGAAGGACTGATACAGAGAGCAGATTTTGGAGCATTGGGTGCAGAAGGCCTGTTACAGAGAGCAGAGTTTGGAGACTGGGTACAGAAGGGCTGTTACAAAGAGCAGAGTTTGGAGACTGGGTTGCAGAAGAATATTACGTAGAGCAGAGTTTCGAGACTGTGGTGCAGAAGAATTGTTACAGAGAGCAGAAGTTGGCGACTGGGGTGCAGTAGGATTATTGCAGAGAGTAGAGTTTGGAGACTGTTGTGCAGAAGGATCATTGCAGAGAGTTTGGAGACTTGAGTGCAGAAGAACGGTTGCAGAGAGCAGATTTTGAGACTTGGGAGTAGAAAGACTGTTGCAGAGAGCAGAATTTTGAGACTTGGGAGTAGAAAGACTGTTGCAGAGAACAGATGTTGGAGACTGGTTTGCAGAAGGACCGTTGAAGAAAGCAGAGGTTTTAGACTGAGTTGGAGAAGAAATGTTACAAAGAGCAGAGTTTGGAAACTTGGGTGCAGAATGACCTTACAGAGAACAGAGGTTGGAGACTGCGGTGCAGAAAAAGTGTTAAGGAGAGGAGTCTTTGGAATCTGGGGTTCAGAAAGACAGTTACAGAGAGCAGATGTTGGAGACTGCGGTGCATAAGGATTGTTGTAGAGAGAAGAGTTTGGAGACAAGGGTGCAGAAGGACGTTTGCAGAGAGCAGAGGTTGGAGTCTTAGGTGCAGAAAAACAGTTACAGAGAGCAGAGGTTGGAGACTCGGGTGCAGAAGGATTGTTTAAGAGAGCAGAAGTTGGAGACTGAGTTGCAGAAGAATCCTTGAAGAGAGCAGAGGTGGAGACTGGGCTGCAGAAAGATCGTTACAGAGAGAAGAGTTGGGAGACTGCGGTGCAGAAGGCATGTTACAGAGAGAAGAGGTGGGAGACTGCCATGCAGAAGGACTGTTACACAGAGCAGACGTTTGAGACTGGGGTGAAGTAGGATCTTATAGAGAGCAATGGTTGGTGACTGTGGTGCAGGACGGATGTTACAGAGAGCAGTGATTGGAGACTGGGGTGCAGAAGGATAGTGCAGAGAGCAGAGGTTTCAGACTGAGGTTCAGAAGGACTGTTACAGAAAGCAGAGGTCGGAAATTGGGGTACAGAGGGACTGTTATAGAGAGCAGAGTTTGGAGACTGCGGTATATAAAGACTGTAACAGAGAGCAGAAGTTGGAGTATATGGGGAAGAAGGACTGTTACAGAGAGCAGAGGTTAAAGACTGGGGTACAGAAGAATTGTTACAGAGAGCAGAGGTTGGAGACTGGGGTGCAGAAGGACTGTTGCAGAGAGCAGAGGTTGAAGACTGGGGTGTAGAAGGACTGTTGCAGAGAGCAGATGTTGGAGACTTGGTTGAAAAAGGACTGTTGCAGAGAGCAGAATTTGGAGACAGAGGTTCAGAAGGACTGTTGAGGAGAGGAAACGTTGGAGACTAGGGTGAAGAATGATCACTGCAGAGAGCAGAGGTTGGAGACTGAGGTGCAAAAAGAGTGTTACAGAGAGCAGAGGTTGGAGACTGGGGTGCAAAAGAACTGATGTAGAAAGTAGAGGTTGGAGACTGGGTTCCTGATGGATCGTTGGGGCGAGCAGATTATGGAGACTGGGGTGTAGAAGGACTGTTGCAGAGAGCAGAGGTTGGAGACTGGGGTGTAGAAGAACTTTTGCAGAGAACAGACGTTGGAGACTGGGGTGCAGAAGGATCGTTGGTGGGAGCAGAGTATGGAGACTGGGGTGTAGAAGGACTGTTGCAGAGAGCAGAGGTTGGAGACTGGGGTGGAGAATGACTGTAGCAGAGAGCAGATGTTGGAGACTGGGGTGCAAAATGACTGTTGTAGAGAGCAGAGGATGGAGTCTGGGGTGCAGAAGGACTGTTGCAGAGAGGAGAGGTTGCAGATTGAGTTGCAGAAGGACGGTTACAGAGGGCAGAGTTTGGAAACTGTGGTTTAAAACCACTGATACGGAAAGCACAGGTTGGATACTGGGGTGCATAAGGACCCTTACAGAGAACAGAGGTTGGAGACTGTCGTACAAAAGGACTGTTACAGAGAGTAGAGGTTGGCGTCTAAGGTGCATAAGAACCGATGTCGAGAACAGAGCTTGGAGACTGGCGTGCAGAAGGACCCTTGGGGCGATCAGAGTATGGAGACTGGGGTGTAGAAGTACTGTTGCAGAGAGCAGTTATTGGAGACTGAGTTACAGAAGGACTGTTACGGAGAGCAGATGTTTGAGACTGGGGTGCAGATGGATTATTGCAGAGAGCAGAGTTTTCAGACCGAGATACAGAAAAACTGTTGCAGAAAGCAGATGTTGGATACTGGGGTTCACAAGGACAGTTGCAGCTAGCAGAGGTTTCATACTGGGGTGCAGAAGGATCATTGCAGAGAGCAGAGGTTTGAGACTGAGGTAGAGAATGATCGTTGCAGAGAGCAGAGGTTCGAGACTGGGATGCAGAAGAATAGATATAGAGAGCAAAGTTTGGAGACTTGGGTGAAGAAGAACTTTTACAGGGAGCACAGGTTGGAGACTGGGGTGCAGAAGAAATGTTGCTAAGAGCAAAGGTTGGAGATTTGTTTGCAGAAGGAATGTTGCAGTAAGAAGTGGTTGGAGACTGAGGTGCAGAAAGACTGTTGCAGGGAGCAGAGTTTAAAGACTGGGGTGCAGAAGGACTGTTACAGAGAGCAGATGTTAGAGACTGGGGTGCAGACGAATTTTACAGAGAGCAAGTGATTGATACTGGGGTGAAGAAGGAATGTTGCAGAGAGCAGATGCTGCAGACTGTGGTGCAGAATGACTGTTGCTTAAAGCAGAGGTTGGAGGCTGAGTTGTTTAAGGACTGTTACAGAGAGCAGAGGTTGGGGACTGGGGTGCAGAACGATTATTGCAGACAGCAGAGTTTTAAGACTGAAGTAAAGAAGAACATTTGCAGAGAGCAGATGTTGTAGACTGGGTTGCACAAAGACTGTTGCAGAGAGCAGACGTTGATGACTGGGGTGCAGATTGACTGATACAGAGAGCAGAGGTTGGAGACTGGGGTGCAGAAGGCCTGTTACAGAGAGCAGAATTTGGAGACTGGGGTGATGAAGAACTGCTACAGAGAGCAGAGATTGGAGACTGGGTTGCAGAAAAATCTTAAAGAGAGCAGAGGATGGAGACTGAGGCGCAGAAGCACTGTTACAGAGAGTAGAGGTTGGAGACTGAGGTGCAGAAGGACCGTTGCAGAGAGCAGAGATTGGAAACTGAGGTGAATAAAGATTGTTACAGAGATCAGAGGTTGGAGACTAAAGTGCAGAAGGATCGTTGCAGAGAGCAGAGTTTTAGACTGAGTTGCAGAAGGACTCTTGCAGAGAAAAGATATTGGAGACTGGTGTGCAGAAGGACTGTTGCAGAGAGCAGAGGTTGGAGACTGGGGTGAAGAAGGATCGGTGCAGAGAGCAGAGGCTGAAAACTGGTGTGCAGAAGGACAGTTACAGAGAGCAGAGTTTGGATACTGGGTTGGAGAAGGATCCTACAGAGGTTGAAAAATGAGGTGCAGAAAGACTGTTACAGAGAGTAGATGTTGGAGACTGAGGTGCAGAAGTAACGTTGAGGAGTACAGAGTTTGGAGATTGAGGTGCAGAAGGATTTTTACAGAGAGCAGAGGTTTAAGACTGGGGTGCAGAAGGACTGTTGCAGAGAGGAGAGGTTGGAGACTGAGTTGCAGACGGACTGTTATAGAGAGCAGAGGTTGGAGACTGGGGTGCAGAAGGACTGACACAGAAAGCAGAGATTGGAGTCTTGAGTGCAGAAAGACTGTTACAGAGAGCAGAGGTTGGATTCTGCAGTACAGGAGGACTGTTACAGAGAGCAGCGTTTGGAGACTACGGTGCAGAAGAACTGTAAAAGAGGGTAGATGTTGGTAACTAGGGTGCCTTAGGAATGTTGCAGAGAGCAGAGTTTGGAGACTGGGGTGCAGAAGAACTGTTGCGGAGAGCAGATGTTGGTAACTATGGTGCAGAAGGACTGTTGCAGAGAGCAGAGGTTGGATACTGCGATACAGATGGACTGTTACAGAGAGCAGATGTTGGAGACTGGGGAGCAGAAGGACTGTTACAGAGAAAAGACTTTTAAGACTGGGGTGCCGCAGGACCCTCACCGAAAGCAGAGGTTTGAGACTGCTGTTGAGAAAGAGTGTTAAAAAGAGTGCAGAAAGATCTTACAGAGATCAGAGGTTGGAGAGTGTGGTGCAGAAGGACTGTTGCAGAGAGCAGACGTTGAAGACTGGGGTCCAGAAGAATATTTGCAGAGAGCTTTGTTTGGAGACTGGGGTGAAGAAGGACTGTGGCAGAGAGCAGATCTTGGAGACTGGGGTGCAGAAGGACTGTTACAGAGAGCAGAGGTTGGAGACTGGGGTGTAATAGGAGTGTTACAGAGAGCAGGTTTTAGAGACAGAGGTGCAGATGGACTGTTACAGAGAGCAGAGATTGCAGACTGAGGTGCAGAAGGACAGTTACAGAGAGCAGAATTTGGAGACTGGTGTGCAGCAGGACTGTTAAAGAGAGCAGAGGTTGTAGACTGGGGTTCAAATGGATCTTACAGAGAGCAGAGTTTGGAGACTGGGTTGGAGAAGGATCCTACAGAGAGCAGAGGTTGAAGAATGAGGTGCAGAAAGACTGTTACAGAGAGTAGATGTTGAAGACTAAGGTTCAGAAGTAACGTTGAGGAGTAAAGAGTTTGGAGACTGAGGTGCAGAAGGATTGTTACAGAGAGCAGACGTTGGAGACTGGAGTGCAGATGGACTGTTGCAGATAGCGGATTTCGGAGTCTGTGGTGCATAAGGACTGTTGCAGAGGGCAGAGGTTGGAGACTGAGGTGCAGAAGGACTGTTATAGAGAGCAGAGATTGGAGACTGGGGTGCAGAAGGACTGACACAGAAAGCAGAAATTTGAGTCTGGGGTGCAGAAAGACTGTTACAGAGAGAAGAGGTTGGATTCTGCAGTACAGGAGGACTGTTACCGAGAGCAGAGGTTGGAGACTGGCGTGCAGAAGGACTGTAAAAGAGAGCAGATTTTGATAACTAGGGTTTTGTACGAATGTTGCAAAGAGCAGAGTTTGGAGACTGGGGTGCAGAAGAACTGTTTCGGAGAGCAGAGATTGGAGATTGAGGTGCAGAAGGAGTGTTGTAGAGATAAGAGGTTGGAGACTGGGGTGCACTAGGATCATTGCAATGAGCAGAGGTTAAAGACTGGGGTGCAGAAGGACTGATAGAGAAAACATAGATTGGAGTTTGTGGTGAAGAAAAAAGGTTCCAGAGAGCAGAGGTTGGACTGCAGTACAGAATGTCTTTTACAGAGAGCAGTGGTTGGAGTCTGGGGTACAGAAGGACTGTTGCAGATATCAGATGTTGCTAACTAGGGTGCAGAAAGACTGTTGCAGAGAGTAGAGGTTGGAGACAGGGGGTTCAGAAGGACTGATACAGAAAGCAGAGTGTGGTGACTGGGGTGCAGAATGGCTCTAACAGAGAGCAGATGTTGGACACTAGGTTGCAGAAGGACTGTTAAAGAGAGCGGAGTTTAGAGACTGGGGTGCAGAAGGACTGTTGCAGAGAGTAGAGGTTGGAAACTGTTGTGCAGAAGGACTGTTACAGAGAACAGAGTTTGGAGATTGGGTTGCAGAAAGGACTTACAGAGAGCAGAGGTAGGAAGCTGAGGTGCAGAAGGATCATTGCAGAGAGTAGAGTTTTCAGACTGAGTTGCAGAAAGACTGTTTCATAGAGCAGATGTTGGAGACTTGGGTGCAGAAGGACTGCTACAGAGAGCAGAGTTTGGAGACTGGGTTAGAGAAGGATCCTACAGAGAGCAGAGGTTGGAGAATGAGGTGCAGAAGGAGTGTTAAAGAGAGTAGAAGTTGTAGACTGAGGTGCAGAAGGATCGTTGCAGAGAACAGAGTTTGGAGACTGAGGTGCAGAAGGATTGTTACAGAGTGCAGAGCATGAAGACTGGGGTGCAGAAGTATTTTTGCAGGGAGCAGAGGTTGGAGACTGGGGTGCAGAAAGACTGTTGCTGAGAGCAGAGGTTGGAGACTTAGGTCCAGAAGGACTCTTACAGAGAGCATAGTTTCGACACTTGGGTGCAGAAGGACTGATACAGAAAGCAGAATTTAAAGTCTTGGGTGGAGAAAAACCGTTACAGAGAGCAGAGGTGGAGACTGCAGTACAGGAGGACTGTTACAGAGAGTACAGGTTGGAGACTGGGGTGCAGAAAGACTGTTTCAGAGAGCAGATGTTGGTAACTGTGGTGCAGAAGGACTGTTGCAGAGAGCAGAGTTTGGAGACTGGGATGCAGAAGGCTTGTTGCAGAGAGCATAGGTTTGAGACTGGGGTGCAGAAGGACTGTTACAGAGGACAGAATTTGAAGACTGGGGTGCAGAAGGACTGTTACAGAAATCACATGATGGAGACTGAGGTGCAGAAGGAGAGATACAGAGAGCAAAGTTTGGAGACTGGGGTTAAGAAAAACTGATTCAAAAAGCAGAGGTAGGAGACTGGGTTGCAGAAGGACCATTACAGAAAGAATAGGTTGGATACTATGATACAGATGGACTGCTACAGAGAGCAGATGTTGGAGACTGGGGAGCAGAAGGACTATTACAGAGAAAAGACTTTTGAGACTGGGGTGCCGCAGGACCCTCGCCGAAAGCAGAAGTTTGAGACTGCAGTGGAGAGGGAGTGTTAGAGAGAGCATATTTTGGAAACTGGAGTGCAGAAAGATCTTACAGAGATCAGAGATTAGAGACTGTGGTGCGGAAAGACTGTTGCAGAGAGCAGACGTTGGAGACTGAGGTCCAGAAGGATATTTGCAGAGAGCATTGTTTGGAGACTGGGGTGAAGAAAACTGTGGCAGAGAGCAGATGTTGAAGACTCGGGTGCAGAAGGTCTGTTACAGAGAGCAGAGGTTGGAGACTGGGGTGTAGAAGGAGTGTTACAGAGAGCAGATTTTAGAGACTGAGGTGCAGATTGACTGTTAAAGAGAGCAAAGTTTGCAGACTGAGGTGCAAAAGGACAGTTACAGAGAGCAGAATTTGGTGTGCAGAAAGACTGTTAAAGAGAGCAGAGGTTGTAGACTGGGGTTCAAATGGATCTTACAGAGAGCAGAGTTTGGAGACTGGGGTGCAAAAGGACTGTTGCAGAGAGCAGATGTTTGAGACTGGGGTGGAGAAGAATCGATGCAGAGAGCAGAGGTTGGAGACTGGGTTGCAGAAGTCCTGTTACAGAGAGCAGAGGTTGGAGACTGTTGTGCAGTAGGACTGTTACAGAGTGCAGAGTTTAAAGACTAAATTGCAGAAGGATCTTAGAGAGAGCAGACTTATGAGACTGAGGTGCAGCAGGACTGTTACACAGAGCAGATGTAGGAGACTAGGGTGCAGAAGTGTCCTTGCAGAGAGCAGAATTTTCAGACTGAGGTGCAGAAGAATTGTTGCAGAGAGCAGATGTTTAAGACTGGGGTGCAGAAAGATTGTTAAAGAGAGCAGAGTTTGGAGACTGGAGTGCATGAAGATCTTACAGAGAGCAGAGATTGGTGACTAGGGTGCAGAAGGACAGTTGCCAAGAGCAGAAGTTGGAGACTGGGGTGGAGACAAATCATTGCAGAGAGAAGAGGTCGGAGACTGGAGTTCTGAAGGCCTATTACACAGAGCAGAGTTTCGAGACTGGATTGCAAAATTCCTGTTACAGAGAGCAGGGGTTCGAAAGTATTCTGCAGAAGGACCGTTACAGAGAGCAGAGTTTGGAGACTGGGTTGTAGAAGGGTCTTACAGAGAGCAGATGTAGGAGACTGAGGTGCAGAAGGATCATTGCAGAGGGCAACATTTTAGCCTGAGTTTCAGAAGGACTGTTGCAGAGAGCAGATGTTTGAGACTGGTGTGCAGAAGGACTGTTGCAGAGATGAGAGGTTGGAGACTGGGTTGAAAAAGGATCGGTGCAGAGAGCAGATGTTGGAGACTGGTGTGCAGAAAGACAGTTACAGAGAGCAGAGTTTGGAGACTGGGTTGAAGAAGGATCCTACAGAGAGCATAGGTTGAAGAATGAGGTGCAGAAAGACCGTTACAGAGAGTAAATGTTGGAGACTGAGGTTCAGAAGTAACGTTGAGGAGTACAGAGTTTGGAGACTGAGGTGCAGAAGGATTGTTACAGAGAGCAGAGGTTCGAGACTGGGGTGCAGACGGACTGTTGCAGATAGCGGATTTCGGAGTCTTTGGTGCATAAGGACTGTTTCAGAGAGCAGAGGTTGGAGACTGAGGTGCAGAAGGACTGTTATAGAGAGCAGAGATTGGAGACTGGGGTGCAGAAGGACTGCACAGAATGCAGACATTTGAGTCTGGGGTGCAGAAAGACAGTTACAGAGAGCAGAGGTTGGATTCTGCAGTACAGGAAGACTGTTACAGAGAGCAGAGATTGGAAACTGGGGTGCAGAAGGAGTGTAAGAGAGAGTTGATGTTGGTAACTAGGGTGCCGGAGGAATGTTGCAGAGACCAGAGTTTGAAGACTGGGGTGCAGAAGAACTGTTGCGGACAGCAGAGGTTGGAGACTCAGGTGCAGAACGACTATTGTAGAGATCAGAGGTTGGAGACTAGGGTGCAGTAGGATCATTGGAGAGAGCATAGGTTAAAGACTGGGGTGCAGAAGGATCGTTGCAGATAGCAGTGGTTGGAGACTTAGGTGCAAAAAGCCTGCTACAGAGAGCAGATTTGAAGACTGGCGAGCAGAAGGCCTGTAACAGAGAGAAGAGGTTGGAGACTGGGGTCCAGAAGGAGTGTAACAAAGAGCTGAGTTTGAAGACTGGGTTGCTTAAGCATCTTAGAGAGAGCAGAGGTTGAAGTCTAAGGTGCAGGTGGACTGTTACAGAGAGCAGTGGTTTGAGACTGGTGCAGAAGGATCGTGGAGAGCAGATGTTTAAGACTGAGGTGCAGAAGTACTGTTACAGAGAGCAGAGGTTGGAGATTGAGGTGTAGAAGGACTGTTATGGAGAGAAGAATTTTTAGACTGAGGTGCAGAAGGACTGTTACAGAAAGCAGAGGTTGGAAATTGGTGTGCAGAAGGACCGTTAAAGAGAGCAGAGTTTTGAGACTTCGGTATAGAAGAACTGTTACAGAGAGCATAGTTGAGAGACTTGGGTGCAGAAGGACTTCTACAGAAAGCAAAAGTTGGAGACTGAGGTGAAGAAGGATAGACACAGAGAGCAGAGTTTGGAGATTGGGGTTCAGAAGGACTGATACAGAAAGCAGAGGTTGGAGTCTGGGGTGCAGAAGAACCGATACAGAGAGCAGAGTTTGGTGAATGCGGTACAGAAGGACTGTTACAGAGAGCAGATATTGGAGACTGGGGAGCAGAAGGACTGTTTAAGAGGACAGAGTTTGGAGACTGGGGTGCCGCAAGACCCTTGTAGAAAGCAGAGGTTGGAGACTGGGGTGGAGAAGGAATGTTAGAGAGAGCAGAGTTTTGAAACTGGAGTGCAGAAAGATCTTACAGAGAGCCGAGGTTTGAGACTATGGTGCAGAAATACTGTTACAGAGAGCAGACATTGGAGACAGGGGTTTAGAAAGATCGTTGCAGAGAGCAGAGTTCGCAGACTGGGGTGCAGAAGGCTGTTGCAGAGAGAAGAGGTTGGAGAGTGAGGTGCAGAAAGATTGTTACAGAGAACGGATATTGGAGACTGGGGTTTAGATGGATCTTACAGATAGCAAATGTTGGAGACAGAGGTGCAGAAGGATTGTAACAGACATTAGAGGTAGGAGAGAGCAGAGTTTTCAGACTGTGGTGCAGAAGGACTGTTGCAGAGACCAGATATTGGAGACTGGAATGTAGAAAGACTGTAGCGGAAAGCAGAGGTTGGAGATTGGGTTAAGAATGATTGTTGCAGAGAGAAGAGATTGAAGACTGGTGTGCAGAAGGAATGTTAACGAGAGCAGAGGTTGGAGACTGGGTTTACGAAGGATCCTACAGAGAGCAGAGGTTGGAGACTGAAGTGCAGAAGAAATGTTACAGAGATTAGAGGTTGGAGACTGAGATGCAGAAGGACCGTTGCAGAGAACAGAGTTTGCAGACTGAGGTGCAGAAGGATTGTTACAGAGAGCAGAGTTTTGAGACTTGGGTGCAGAAGGACTGTTGCAGAGAGCAGAGGTTGAAGACTGAGGTGCGGAAGTCTTGGTACAGAGAGCAGAGTTTGGAGACTCGGTTGTAGAAGGCCAGTTTCATAGAGTTGAGGTTAAAAACAGGGGTGCAGAAGGCCTTCTATAGAGAGTAAAGTTTTGATACTGGAGTGCAGAAGGCCTGTTACATAGAGAAGAGGTTGGGGACTGGGGTGCAGAAGGACTGTTACAGAGACCAGAGTTTTGAGACTGGTTTGCTGAGGTAACATACAGAGTGTAGATTATGGAGGCTGAGGTGCAGGTGGACTGTTACATAGAGCAGTGATTGGAGACTGGGGTGCAGTAGAATCGTGGAGAGCAGAGGTTTCAGACTGAGGTGTAGAAAGACTGTTACAGAGAGCAGAGTTTAGAGAGTGACATGCAGAAGGACTGTTACAGAAAGCAGAATTTGGAAATTGGGGTGCAGAAGGACCGTTACAGAGACCAGAGGTTGGAGACTGCGGTATTGAAGGACTGTTACAGAGAGCAGAGTTTGAAGACTGGGGTGCGAAGGACTGTTACATAAAGCACAGCTTGGAGTCTTAGGTGCAGAAGGATAGATACAAAGAGCAGAGGTTGGAGACTAGGGTTCAGAAAGACTGATTCAGAAAGCAGAGGTTGGAAAGTGGGTTGCAGAAGGACCGTTACAGAGAGCAGAGTTTGGAAACTGCGGTATTGAAGGACTGTTACAGAGAGCAGAGTTTGAAGACTGGGGTGCGAAGGACTGTTACATAAAGCACAGCTTGGAGTCTTAGGTGCAGAAGGATAGATACAAAGAGCAGAGGTTGGAGACTAGGGTTCAGAAAGACTGATTCAGAAAGCAGAGGTTGGAAAGTGGGTTGCAGAAGGACCGTTACAGAGAGCAGAGTTTGGAAACTGCGGTATTGAAGGACTGTTACAGAGAGCAGAGTTTGAAGACTGGGGTGCGAAGGACTGTTACATAAAGCACAGCTTGGAGTCTTAGGTGCAGAAGGATAGATACAAAGAGCAGAGGTTGGAGACTAGGGTTCAGAAAGACTGATTCAGAAAGCAGAGGTTGGAAAGTGGGTTGCAGAAGGACCGTTACAGAGAGCAGAGTTTGGAAACTGCGGTACATAAAGTCTGTTACAGAGAGCAGATCTCAGAGACTGGGGAGCAGAAAGACTGTTGCAGAGGACAGAGTTTGGAGACTGTGGTGGAGGAGAAATCTTACAGAGAGCAGAGTTTGAAAACTGGAGTGCAGAAGGATCTTACAGAGAGCAGAGGTTGGAGATGTGGTTCAGAAAGACTTTTGCAGAGAGCAGACTTTGGAGACTGGGGTCCAGAAGATTCGTTCCATAGAGCAGAGTTTGGATATTTGGGTATAGAAGGACTGTTGCAGAGAGCAGATGTTGGAGACTGGCGTGGAAAAGGACTGTTGCAGAGAGCATATTTTAGAGACTTGGGTGCAAAAGGACTGTTACAGAGAGCAGCGTTTGGAGACTGGGGTGCAGAAGGACTGTTACAGAGAGCAGAGAGAAGAGGTTGGAGACTGGGAAGCAGATGGCCTGTTACCGACAGCAGAGACTGGAGACTGGGGTTCAGAAGGCCTGTTACAGAGAGCAGAGTTTGGGGACTGGGGTGCAGACGGACTGTTTCAGAGAGCAGACTTGGAGACTGGGTTTCAGAAGGATCTTACAGAGAACAGAGGTTGGAGACTGAGGTGCAGAATGACTGTTACAGAGAGCGGAGTTTGGAGACTGGGGTGCAGAAAGATTGTTGCCCAGAGCAGATTTTTCAGAATGAGGTTCAGAGGGACTGTTGCATAGAGCAGATGTTGGAGACTTGGGTGCAGAAGGACTGTTGCAGAGAGTAGACGTTAAAGACTGGGGTTCAGAAGGATCGTTGCAGAGAGCAGAGGTTGGAGACTGGGGTGCAGAATGACTCTTACAGAGAGCAGAAGGTGAAGAATGGGTTGAAGAAGGCCTTTTACAGAGAGCAGAGTTTGGAGACTGGGGAGCAGAAGGACTTTTAGAGAGAGCAAAGTTTTGAGACCAGATTGCAGAAGGATGTTACAGAGAGCAGAGGTTGGAGACTGAGTTGCAGAAGCACTGTTACAGAGAGAAGAGTTTTGAGACTGAGGTGCAGAAAGACCGTTGCAAAGAGAGTACTTGGAGACTGAGGCGCAGAATGATTGATACAGAGAGAAGAGTTTAGAGACTGGGGTGTAGAATAACTGATACAGAAAGCAGAGTTTGGAGACTCTGGTGCAGAAGGA
Source organism: Ictidomys tridecemlineatus (assembly GCF_052094955.1). Lineage (NCBI taxonomy): Eukaryota > Metazoa > Chordata > Mammalia > Rodentia > Sciuridae > Ictidomys > Ictidomys tridecemlineatus. Next base: position 36,631 of record NW_027522403.1, on the reverse strand, counting down.
CACTTACAGAGAGTAGAGGATGGAGACTGCAGTACAGAAGGACTGTTACAGAAAGCAGAGGTTGGAGACTGGGCTAGAGAAGAACTGTTTCAGAGAGCAGATGTTGAAGTCTGGGGTGCAAAATGGCTGTTCCAGAGAGCAGAGGATCGAGACTGGGGTATAGAAGGACTCTTGCAGAGATCTGAGGTTGGAGACTGGGGTTCAGATGGATCTTACAGGGAGCAGAGTTTGCAGATTGGGATTCAAAAATACAATTGCAGAGAGCGGATATTAGAGACTTTGGTGGAGAAGAATCGTTGCAGAGAGAACAGGTTGGAGACTGGGGTGCAGAGGGCTATTACAGAGAGCAGAGTTTAAAGACTGTTTTGCAAAAGTCCTGTTACAGGGAGCAGAGGTTGGAGACTGTTGTGCAGAAAGACTGTTACAGAGTGCAGAGTTTAAAGACTGTGTTGCGGAAGGATCGTAAAGAGAGCAGAGTTGGGATACTGAGGTGCAGAAGGACGGTTACAGAGAGCAGTAGTAGGAGACTTGGGTGCAGAAGGGTCGTTGCAGAGAGCAGAGTTTTTAAACTGAGGTGCAGAAGAACTGTTGCAGATTGCAATTTTGGTTACTATGGTGCAGAAGAACTGTTGTAGAGAGCAGAGGTTGGAGAGTGGTTTGCAGAAGGACTGTTGCAGAGAGCAGAGTTTGGAGACTGAGGTGCTTAAGTCCTGTTACAGAGAGCAGAGGTTAAACACACTGGTGCAGAAGAACTGTTACAGAGAACAGAGTTTGGATACAGCGGTGCAGAAGGATTTTACAGAGAGCAGAATTTGGAGAATGAGGTGCAGAAGGACTGTGGCAGAAATCAGAGGTTGGAGACTGGGGTTGAGTAGGATCATTTCAGAGAGCAGAGTTTGGAGACTTGGGTGCAGAAGGATTGTTGCAGAGATCAGTGGTTGGAGACTGGGGTGCAGAAGGCCTTCTACAGAGAGCAGAGATTGGAGACTGGCGTGCAGAATGCCTGTTACAAAGAGGAGAGTTTGGAGACTGGGTATCTGAAGGATCTTACAGAGAGCAGAGGTTGGAGACTGAGGTGAAGGTGGACTGCTACAGGGAGCAGTGGTTTGAGACTGGGGTGCAGAAGGATTGTGAAGAGACCAGAGGTTTCAGACTGAGGTGCAGAAGGACTGTTACAGAGAGTAGAAGTTGGAGACTGAGTTGTAGAAGGACTGTTATAGAGAGCAGAGTTTGAAGACTGAGATGCAGAAGGACTGTTACATAAAGCAGAGGTTGGCAATTGGGGTGAAGAAAAACCGTTACAGAGACCAGAATTTGGAGACTGCGGTATAGAAAAAATGTTACAGAGAACATAGTTTGGCGACTCGGGTGCAGAAGGAATGTTACAGAGAGCACAGGTTGGACACTGAGGTGCAGAAGGATAGATACAGAGAGCAGAGGTTTTAGACTGGGGTTCAGAAGGACTGATATAGAAAGCAGAGTTTGAAGACTGGGGTACAGAGGACAAGTTATGGAGAGCAGATGTTGGAAACTGCGGTACAAAAGGACTGTTGCAGAGGAAAGAGGTTGGAGACTGGAGTGTCACAGGACACATGCAGAAAGCAGAGGTTAAAGACTGGGGTAGAAAAGGAATGTTACAGAGACCAGAGTTTGGAAACTGGGGTGCAGAAGGATCTTACAGAGAGCAGACGTTGGAGACTGTGGTGCAGAAGTACTGTTGCAGAGAGAAGAGATGGAGACTGGGGTGCAGAAGGACTGTTGCGGAGAGCATAGGTAGGAGACTTAGGTGCAGAAGTCCTGTTACATAGAGCAGAGGTTGAAGACTGGGGTGCAGAAGGATCGTTGCAAGAAGCAGATCTTGGAGACAGGGGTGCAGAATGATCTTTCAGAGAGCAGAAGTTGGAGACTGAGGTGCAGAAGGACTGTTTCAGAGATTAGAGGTTGGAGACTGGAGAGCAGGATGATCATTGCAGAGAGCAGAGGTTGGACACAGGCGTGCAGAATTATCATTACATAGAGCAGAGTTTGGTGACTGGCGTGCAGAAGGCCTGTTACAGAGAGGAGAAGTTGGAGACTGGGTGTAGAAGGACTGTTATAGAGAGATGAGTTTGGAGACTGGGTTTCTTAAGGATCTTACATAGAGCAGAGTTTGGAGACTGAGGTGCAGGGGGACTGTTACAAATAGCAGTGGTTGGAAACTAGGGTGCAGAAGAATCGTGGAGAGTAGAGGTTTCAGACTAGGTGCAGGTGGATATTTACAAAGAGCAGTAGTTGAAGACTGGTGTGTAGAAGGACTGTTACAGAGAGCAGAGTTTGGAGACTCAGGTGCAGAAAAAATGTTACAGGAAGTAGAGTTTGGAAATTGGGGTGCAGAAGGACCGTTACAGAGAACAGAGTTTGGAGACTGCGGGCGGTACAGGACTGTTACCGAGAGTAGAGGTTGGAGACTGGGGTTCAGAAGTATCTTTCAGAGAGCAGAGGTTGGGGACTGGGGTGCAGTAGGTTCGTTGCAGAGAGAAGAGGTTGGAGACTGGGAAGCAGATGGCCTGTTTCTGAGAGCAGAGTTTTGAGAGTGGGGTGCCGAAGGCCTGTTACAGAGAGCAGAGTTTGGGGACTGGGGTGCAGAAGGACCGTTACATATTGCAGACTTTAAAAACTGGGTTTCAGAAGGATCTTACAGAGAACAGAGGTTGGAGACTGAGGTGCAGAATGACTGTTACAGAGAGCAGAGTTTAGAGACTGGGGTGCAGAAGGATCGTTGCCGAGATCAGAGTTATCAGACTGAGGTTCAGAGGGACTGTTGCATAGAGCAGATGTAGGAAACTTGGGTGCAGAAGGACTGTTGCAGAGAGTAGACGTTGGAGACTGGGGTTCAGAAGGATCGTTGCAGAGAGCAGAGGTTGGAGACTGGGGTGCAGAAGGACTCTTACAGAGAGCAGAAGGTGGAGAATGGGTTGAAGAAGGCTTGTTACTGAGAGCAGAGTTTGGAGACTGGGGTGGAGAAGGACTTTTAGAGAGAACAGAGTTTGGAGACCGGGTTGTAGAAGGATGTTACAAAAACAGAGGTTGGATACTGAGGTGCAGAACCACTGTTACACAGAGAAGAGTTTGGAGACTGAGGTGCAGAAGGACCGTTGCAGAGAGGAGACTTGGAGACTGAGGTGCAGATGGATTGATAAAGAGAGAAGAGGTTGGAGACTGGGGTGCAGAAGAACTAATACAGAAAGCAGAGGTTGGAGACTCTGGTGCAGAAGGACCCTTACAGAGAGCAGAGGTTGGAGACTGCAGTACAGAAGGACTGTTACAGAGATCAGAGTTTGGAGACTGGGCAGGAGAAGAACTGTTTCAGAGAGCAGATGTTGGAGTCTGGGGTTCAAAACGACTGTTCCAGAGAGCAGAGGGTGGAGACTGGGGTATAGAAGGACTGTTGCAGAGAGCAGAGGTTGCAGACTGAGCTGCAGAAGGAATGTTACAGAGTGCAGAGTTTGAGGAGTGGGGTGAAAAACGACGGATACAGAAAGCAGAGTTTGGATACTGGGGTGCATAAGAACCCTTACAAAGACTGGGGTGCAGAAAGATTGTTGGGGTGAGCAGAGTATGGAGAATGGGGTGTTGAAGGACTGTTGCAGAGAGCAGAAGTTGAAGACTGGGTTATAGAAGGACTGTTGAAGAGAGAAGATGTTCGGTGCAGAAGGACTGTTGCAGAGAGTAGACGTTGGAGACTGGGGTTCAGAAATAATCTTACAGAGAGCAGAGGTTAGAGAATGAAGTGAAGAAGGCCTGTTCTAGAGAGCGGAGTTTGGAGACTCGGGTGCAGAAGGACTGCTAGAGAGAGCAGAGTTTGGAGACAGGGTTACAGAAGGATCCTACAAAGAGAAGAGTTTTGAGACTGAGGTGCAGAAGGACTGTTGCAAAGAGCAGAGGTTGGAAACTAGGGTGCAGAAGGACTGTTACAGAGTACAGAGGTTTGAGACTGGGGTGAAGTTGGACTGTTTAAAGAACAGAGGTTGGAGACTGGGGTGCAGAAAGACCTTTGTAGAGAAAAGTGGTTGGAGACAGAGGTGCAGAATTATTGTTACAGAGAGCAGAGTTTGGAGACTGGGTTGCAGAAGGACTGTTTCAGTGAGCAGAGGTAAGAGACTGGTGTGCAAAAAGATCTTACAGAAAGTGAAGGCTGGAGACTGGGGTGCACAAGGAATGTTGCAGAGAGCAGAGGTTGAAGACTGGGGTACTGAAGGACTGATAGAGAAAGCAGATGTTGGAGACTGGGGTGCAGAAGAACCGTTTCAAGGATCAGAGGTAGAAAACTCCGGTTCAAAAGGACAGTTACAGAAAGCAGAGGCTGGAGACTGGGGTGCAGAACGACTGTTACAGAGAGCAGAGGTTGGATACTGGGGTGAAGAATTTCTGAAAGAGGAAGCAGATGTGGGAGACTGGTGTGCAGAATGACCGTTACAGAGAGCAGAGTTGGGAGACTCCGGTTCAGAAGGACTGTTACAGAGAGCAGAGGTTGGAGACTGGGGTGCATAAAGACTGTTACAGAAAGCAGAGTTTGGAGACTTGGGTGCAGAAGGTATGATAGAGAAAGCAGATGTTGGAGACTGGGGTGCAGAAGAACCGTTACAGAGAGTAGAGGTAGGAGACACCAGTTCAGAAGGACTGTTACAGAGAGCAGAGTTTAGAGACTGGGGTGCATAAAGACTGTTACAGAAAGCAGAGTTTGGAGACTTGGGTGCAGAAGGTATGATAGAGAAAGAAGATGTTGGAGACTGGGGTGCAGAATAACCGTTACAGAGAGCAGAGGTAGGAGACTCCGGTTCAGAAGGACTGTTACAGAGAGCAGAGGTTGGAGACTGGGGTGTACAAGGACCGTTGCCGAGAGCGAGGTTGGAGACTGAGGTGCAGAAGGACTGTTTCAGAGAGCAGATGTTAAAGACTGGGGTGCAGAAGGACTTTTTCAGAGAGCAGATGTTGGAGCCTGAGGTGCATAAAGATTGTTACAGAGAACAGAGGTTGAATACTGGGGTTCAGAAGGACCATTGCAGAGATCAGAGTTTTGGAACTGAGGTGAAGCAGGATCGTTGCAGAGAGCAGAGTTTTCAGACTTAGGTGCAGAAGGCCTGTTACAGAGAGCAGAGGTTGGAGACTGGGGTCCAGAAGGACTGTTACAGAGAGCAGAGTTTGGAGACTAGGTTGTAGAAGGATGTTACAGAGAGCAGAGGTTGAAGACTGAGGCCCAGAAGCACTGTTACAGAGAGAAGAGGTTGGAGACTGAGGTGCCAAAGGACCGTTTCAGAGAGAATTCTTAGAGACTGAGGTCCAGAAGGATTGATACAGAGAGCAGAGGTTGGTGACTGGGGTGCACAAGAACTGATACAGAAAGCAGAGTTTGGAAACTTGGGTGCAGAAAAACCCTTACAGAGAGCAGAGTTTGGACACTGCTGTACAGAAGGATTGTTACAGAGAGCAGAGGTTGGAGACTGTGGTGGAAAAGAACTGTTTCAGAGAGCAAATGTTTGAGTCTGCGGTGCAAAAAAACTGTTGCAGAGAGCTGAGGATGGAAACTGGGGTGTAGAAGGACTGTTGCACAGAGCAGAGGTTGCAGACTGAGTTGCAGAAGGACTGTTACAGAGGGCAGAGTTTGGAGACTGTGGTGGAAAACGATGAATATAGAGGGCTGAGGTTGCATAATGTGGTGAATAAGGACCCTGACAAAGAACGAATGTTGGACACTGCAGTACAGAAGGACTGTTACAGAGAGCAGAGGTTGGAGACTGGCGTGCTTAATAACTGTTTTAGAGAAAAGAGTTTTGAGACTAGGGTGCAGAAGGGCAGAGTTTGGAGACTGTGGTGGAAAACGACGGATACAGAGAGCACAGGTTGGAGACTGAGGTGCAGCAGGACCCTTACAGATACCATAGGTTGGAGACTGCGGTACAGAAGGACTGTTTCAGAGAGCAGTGGTTGGAGACAGATGTGCAGAAGGATCTGACAGACAGCATAGTTTGGAGACTGGGGTGCAGAAGGATTGTTGCTGAGAGCAGAGGTTGGAGACTTGGGTGCAGAAGAATCGTTGAAGAGAGAAGAGGTTGGAGACTGGGTCAAAAGGCCTGTTACAGAAAGCAGAGTTTGGAGATTGGGGAGCAGAAGACCTGTTACAGAGCAGGGCTTGGAGACTGGGGTGCGGAAGGACAGTTACAGAGAGCAGAGTTTAAAGACTGGGTTGTAAAAGGATCTTACAGAGAGCAGAGGTTGGAGACTGAGGTACAGAAGGACTGTTACAGAGAGCAGAGGTTAGAGACTGATGTGCAGAAGGATCGTTGCAGAGAGCAGAGTTTTCAGACATAGGTGCAGAAGGCCTGTTACAGAGAGCAGAGGTTGCAGACTGGGGTCTAGAACGACTGTTGCAGAGAGTAGAGGTTGGATATTGGCGTCCAGAAGGATTGTTGCTGACAGCAGAGGTTGGAGACTGGGGTGGAGAAGGACTGCCGCAGAGAGTAGAGGTTGGAGACTGAGGTGCAGAAGGACTGTTACAGAGAGCATAGGTTGGAGACTGGGGTTTAGAAGGACTGATACAGAACGCAGACCTTGGTGACCTGGGTGCAGAAAGACTGTTGCAGAGAGCAGAGTTTTGAGACTGAGGTGGAGAAGGACTGTTGCAGAGAGAAGATGTTGGAGACTGGGTTGCAGTAGGACTGTTGAAGAGAGCAGAGATTGGAGAGTGGGGTGCAGAAGAAGTATTGCAGAGAGCAGTGGTTGCAGAGTGTGGTTCAGAAAGATTGTGACAGAGAGCAGAGTTTGGAGAATATGGGGCAGAATGACTGATACAGAAAGCAGAGGTTGGAGTCTGGGGTGCAGAAAAAAACCTTACAGAGAACAGAGGTTGAAGAATGCGGTACAGAAGGACTGTAACAGAGAGCACTGGATGGAGATTGGGGTGCAGAATAAGTGTTGTAGAGAACAGAGGTTGAAGACTCGGGTGCAGATAGATCATTGCAGAAAGCAGAGGTTAGAGACTTGGTTTCAGAAGGATCTTACAGAGAGCAGAATTAGAACACTGAGGTGCAGAAGGAGTGTTGCAGATAGCAGAGGTTTGAGATTGGGGCGCAGAAGTACTGTTGCAGAGAGCAAAGTTTGGAGTCTGAGGTGCAGAAGGACTGTTACAGAGACCAGAGGTTAGAAACCGGGGTGCAGAAGGACTGATACAGAAAGCAGAGTTTGGAGACTGGGGTGCAGAAATACCGTTACAGAGAGCAGAGGTTGGAGACTGCAGTACAGAAGGACTGTTACAGAGAACAGAGGTTGGAGACTGCAGTGGAAAAGGACTGTTACAGAGAGCATATTTTGGAGACTGGGGTGAGGAATGACTGTTGCAGAGAGCAGAGGTTGAAAACTGGGGTACAGAAGGACTTTTGTAGAGAGCAGAGGTTGCAGAGTGAGGTGCAGAAGGACTGTTAAAGAGAGCAAAGTTTGGAGACGGTGGTGAAGAAGGACTGTTGTAGAGAACAGATATTGGAGACTGGGGTGCAGAAGGACTTTTGCATAGAGTAGAGGTTGGAGACTTGGGTGCAGAAGCACTATTGCAAAGAGGAGAGGTTGGATCGGGTTGCAGAAGAACTGTTGCAGAGAGTAACATTTGGAGATTGGGGTGCCACAGGACTGTTGCATAGAGCAGAGGTTGGAGACTGGGTTTCAGAAGGATCGTTGCAGAGAGTAGAGTATAGAGACTGGGGTATAGAAGGAGTGTTCTAAAGAGCAGAGGTTGAATACTGGTGTGCAGAAAGACTGTTTCAGAGAGCAGTTGTTGAAGACTGAGGTACAGAAAAACTTTTACAGAGAGAAGTGTTTGGAAACTAAGGTGCAGGACTGATACTGAGAGCAGAGTTTGGAGACTGGGGTGCAGAAGGATCTTACAGAGAGCAGAGTTTGGAAACTGAGGTGCAGAAGGAGTGTTACAGAGAGCAGAGGTTGGAGACTTGATTGCAGAAGGACTAATACAGAAAACAGAGGTTTGAGACTAGGGTGCAGAAGGACCGTTACAGAGAGAAGTGTTTGGAAACTGCAGTACAGAAGGACTGTTACAGAGAGCAGAAGTTGGAGACTGGGGTGGAGAAGAACTGTTGCAGAGATCATATGTTGGAGACTGGTGTGCGAAGGAATGTTGTAGAGAGTAGAGGTTGGAGATTGGGGTGTAAAAGAACTGTTATAGAGAGGAGAGTTTTGAGACCGGGGTGCAGAAGGACCGTTGCAGGGAAAAAAGGTGGGAGACTGAGGTGCAGAAGGATTGTTACAGAGTGCAGAGGAAGGTTACTCGGGTACAGAAGGACTGATCCAAAGAGCAGAGGTTGGAGACTGGGGTGCAGAAGGCCCGTTACAGAGAGCATAGTTTGGAGACTGAGGTGATGAAGGATCGTTACAGAGAGCAGATGTTTCAGACTGAGGTGCAGAAAGACTTTTACTAAGAGGAGAGGTTGGAGACTGGGTGCAGAAGGATTCTTACAGAGAGCAGACGATGGAGACTGGGGAGCAGAAGAAGTGTTACAGAGAGCAGAGTTTGGAGATTGGGGTGCAGAAGAACTGTTACAGAGAAAAGCATTTGGAGACTTGGGTGAAGAAGGCCTGTAATAGAGAGCAGATGTTGGAGATTGAGGTGCAGAAAAAATGTTGCAGAGTGCAGAGGTTGGAGACTTGGTTGCAGAAGGACTGTTTCAGAGAGCAGAGTTTGGAGACTGCAGTACAGAAGGATTGTTACGGAGAGTAGAGCTTTGAGACTGGGGTGCAGAAGGAATGTCAAAGAGAACAAAGTTTTGAAACTGGGGTGCAGAAGGATCTTATAGAGACCAGAAGTTTGAGACTGGGGTGCAGAAGGACTGTTGCAGAGAGCAGACGTTGGAGACTGGGGTGCAGAAAGATCGTTGCAGAGAGTAGAGGTTGGAGACATGCGTGTAGAAGGACTGTTGCAGAGAGCAGATGTTTGAGACTGGGGTGTAGAAGGACTGTTGCAGAGAGCAGAGGTTGGTGACTGGGGTGCAAAAGGACCGTTACAGAGAGCAGAGTTAGGAGAGTGCAGTACAGAAGGACTGTTACCGAGAGCAGAGGTGTTTCGAGACAGGGGTGCAGAAGGACTATTGCAGAGAAAAGGGTTTGGAGACTGGGGTGCAGAAAAAATGATGCAGAGAGCATAGGATGGAGACTATGGTGCAGAAGGACTTTTACAAAGAGCAGAGTTTGGAGACTGGGGTGCACAAAGACTGTTACAGAAAGCAGAGTTTGGAGACTTCTTTTCAGAAGGATCATACATAGAGCAGAGGTTGGAGAGTGGGGTGCAGAAGGATCGAGGATGAGAGCAAAAGCTGGAAACTCAGTTGTAGAAGAATTATTGCAGAGAGCAAAGTGGAGACTGGGGTGTAGAAGGATCATAACAGAGAGAAGAGGTGGGAGACTAGGGTGCAGAAGGACAGTTACAGAAAGCACAGTTTGGAGACTGGGGTGCAGATAGAATTTTGCAGAAAGCAGAGTCTGGATTCTGGAGTGCAGAAGAACTGTTGCAGAGAGCAGAGTTTGGAGACTGAGATGAAGAAGAACTGTTACACTTAGCAGACTTTGGAGATTGGGTTTAAATATCATGATACAGAAAGCAGAGGTGGGAGACTGGTGTGCAGAAGTATTGTTACAGAGAGCAGAGGTTGGAGACTGGTGTGCAGAAGGACTGTTACAAAGAGCAGAGGTTGAAGACTGGTGTGTAGAAGGACTGTTGAAGAGAGCAGAGGTTGGAGACTTGGGTGCAGAAGGACTGTTGCAGAGAGCAGAAATTGGAGATTGAGTTTCAGAAGGAGTGTTACAGAGAGCAGAGTTTGGAGACTGGGGTGCAGAAGGACTGATACAGAGAGCAGAGTTTGGAGACTGGGTTGCAGAAGGCCTGTTACAGAGAGCAGAGGTTGGAGACTTGGTGCAGAAGGGCTGTTACAGAGAGCAGAGTTTGGAGACTGGTGTGCGGAAGGACGGTTGCAGAGAGCAGATGTTGGAGACTGGGATGCAGAAGGACTCTTCCACATAGCATACTTTGGAGACTGGGATGAAAAATCATGATACTGAAAGCAGAGGTGGGAGACTGGGGTGCAGAATGATTGTTACAGACAGCAGAGGTTGGAGACTGGTGTGCAGAAGGACTGTTACGAAGAGCAGAGGTTGAAGACTGGTGTGTAGAAAAACTGTTGCAGAGAGCAGAGGTTGGAGACTTGAGTGAAGAAGGACTGTTGCAGAGAGCAGAATTTGGAGACTGAGGTGCAGAAGGAGTGTTACAGAGAGCAGAGTTTGGATTCTGGGGTGCAGAGGGACTGATACAGAGAGCAGAGTTTGGAGACTGAGATGCAGAAGGCCTGTTACAGAAAGCAGAATTTGGAGACTGGTGTGCAGAAGGACTGTTACAAAGAGCAGAGGTTGAAGACTGGTGTGTAGAAGGACTGTTGCAGAGAGCAGAGGGTGGAAATTGGGTGCAGAAGGACTGTTGCAGAGAGCAGAATTTGGAGACTGAGGTGCAGAAGGACTGTTACAGAGAGCAGAGTTTGGAGACTTGTTTGCAGAAGGACTGATACAGAGAGCAGAGTTTGGAGACTGGGATGCAGAAGGACTGTTGAGAGAGCAGAGTTTTGACACTGGGTTGCAGAAGGACTGTTACACAGAGCAGAGGTTGAAGACTTTGGTGTAGAAGAACTGTTGCAGAGAGCAGAGTTTTGAGACTGGGGTAGAGAAGGACTGTTACAGAGAGAAGATGTTTGAGACTGAGATGTAGAAGGACTGTTACAAAGACAAGAGTTTGGAGACTGGGGTGCAGAAGGACTGATACAGAAAGCAGAAGTTGGAGACATGGGTCCAGAATGAATCTTAACGAGAGCAGAGGATGGAGATTGCAGTACAGAAGGGCTGTTACAGAGAACAGAGGTTTGAGACTAGGGTACAGTAGGACTGTTGGAGAGAGCACAGGTTGGAGAATGGGATGCAAAAAGACTTTTGCAGAAAGCAGTGTTTGGAGACTGAGGTGCAAAAGGACTGTAATAGAGAATGGAGTTTGGAGACTGTGGTGCTGAAGGACTGATACAGAAATCAGAGGTTGGAGACTGGGGTGCAGAAGGACCATTGCAGAGAGCAGAGGTTAGATATTTGCGTGGGGAAGAAATGTTGCAGAGAGCAGAGTTTGGAAACTGGAGTGCAGAAAGATCTTACAGAGAACAGAAGTTAGAGATTGCGGTACAGAAGGACTGTTACAGAGATCAGAGGTTGGAGACTGGGGTGGAGAAGGAATACTTCAGAGAGTAGAAGTTGGAGACTGGGGTGCAGAAGAACTGTTGAAGAGAGCCGATGTTAGAGACTGGGGTGCAGAGGATTGTTGCAGGGAGTAAAGGTCGGATATGACGTGCTGAAGGACTCTTGCAGACCAAAGAGTTTGGAGAATGGGGTGCAGAAAGACCGCTGCAGAGTACAGATGTCGTAGACTGAGGTGCAGAAGGATTGTTACAGAGAGAAGAGGTTGGAGACTGAGGTGAAAAAAGACTGTGACAATGATCAGAATTTAGAGACTGGGGTGCAGAAGGATCTTTCAGAGAGCAGAGGTTGGAGACTGGGGTGCAGAAGAACTGTTGCAGAGAGCAGAAGTTGGAGACTTGGGTGCAGAAGTATTTTTGCAGGGAGCAAAATTTGGAGACTGAGGTGCCTCAGGACTCTTGCAGACAATAGACGTTGGAGAATGGGGTGCAGAAAAACCATTGCAGAGAGCAGATTTGTGAGACTGAGGTGCAGAAGGATTGTTACAGAGACTTGGGTGAAGAATGACTGTTACACAGGTCAGAGTTTGGAGACTGGGGTGCAGAGGGATCTATCAGAGAGCAGAGGTTGGAGACTGGGGTGCAGAAGGACTGTTCCAGAGAGCAGAGTTTGGTGACTTGGTTGCAGAAGGATCTAACATGGAGCAGAAATTGGAGACAGAGGTTCAGAAAAAATGATATGCAGAGCAGAACTTGGAGACAGGGGTGCAGAAGGACCTTTGCCGAGAACAGAGGTTGGAGACTGGCGTGCAGAAGGTCCGTTGCAAAAAGCATAGGTTGGTGACTGGGTGGAGAAGGAATTCTACGGAGAGCAGAGTTAGGAACTTGTGTGCAGAAGGATCTTACAGAGAGCAGAGTTTGGAGAATGGGGTGCAGAAGGACTGTTACAGAGAGCAGAGTTTGGAGTCTGAGTCGCAAAAAAACTGTTACAGAAAGCAGAGTTTGGAGACTGTGTTGAACAAGGATAGTTGCAGAGAGCAGAGTTTTCAGACTGAGATGCAGAAGCACTGTTGCAGAGAGCAGATGTTGAAGACTGGGGTGCAGAAGGACTTTTGCAGAGAGCAGAGTTTGGAGACTGGGGTCCAAAACAATCGTTGCAGAGAGCAGAGGTTAGAGACTGGGGTGCAGTAGGACGATTGCAGATGTCAGAGTTTGGGAATTGAGTTGCAGAAGGATTGTTACAGAGAACAGAAGTTGGATCCTGGGGTGCAGAAGGACTGTTACAGAGAACAGAGTTTGGAGACTGCGGTGAAGAATGCCTGTTACAGAGAGCAGAGTTTGGTAAAGGGATGCAGAACGACTGTTACAGAGGGCAGATATTGGAGACTGGGTTGCGGAAGGATCTTACAGAGACCAGAGGTTGGAGACTGAGGTGCAGAAGGACCATTGAAGAGAGTAGAGATAGATTCAGAGATGCAGAAGGACTTTTACAGAGAGCAGAGATTGGAGACTGGGGTGCAGAAGGACTGTAGCAGATAGCAGTTGTTGGAGACTGGGGTGAAGAAAGACTGTTGCAGGGAACAGGTGTTAGAGACTTGGGTGCAGTAGGACTGTTGCAGAGAGCAGAATTTGGAGACTGAGGTGCAGAAGGACTGTTACAGAGATAAGAGGTTGGAGACTGGGGTGCAGAAGGACTGATACAGAAAGCAGAGGTTAAAGACTGGGGTGCAGAAGGACCGTTACAGAGAGCAGAAGTTGGACACAGTGGTTCAGAAGGACTGTTGCAGAGAACAGAGTTTAAAAACTGGGGTGCAGAAGAACTGTTGCAGAGAGTGAGTTTGGAGATTGAGGTGCAGAAAAAATGTTACAGAGAGAAACGTTTGGAGACTGGGGTGCAGAATTACTGATACAGAAAGCAGAGGTTGCAGACTGGGGTGCAAAAGGACTATAACAGAGAACAGAGGTTGGAGACTGTGGTTCAGGAGGACTGTTGCAGAGAACAGAGGTTAGGAAATGGGGTGCAGAAGGACTGTTACAGAGAGCAGAGGTTAGAGAATGGGTTGCAAATGTAGGGTTGCTGAGTTCAGAGGTTGAAGTAAGAGGTGCAGAAGAAGTGTTCCAGAGAGCAGAGGTTTGAAACCGTGGTGCAGAAGGACTGATACAGAAAGCAGAGTTTTGAGACTGTGTTGCAGAAAGACCATTACAGAGAGCAGAGGTTGGAGACTATGGTGCAGAAGGACTGATACAGAAAGCAGAGATTTGAGACTGTGGTGCAGAAAAACCATTACAGAGAGCAGAGGTTGGAGACTATTGTGCAGAAGGACTGTTACAGAGAGCAGAGGTTTGAGACTGGGAAGTAGAAGGACTGTTGCAGAGAACAGAGGTTGGAGAATGGGTTGCAGCAGGGCCGTTGAAAAAAGAAGAGGTTGGAGACTGGGTTGGAGAAGGAATGTAACAGAGAGCAGAGTTTGAAAACTGGGGTGCAGAAGGACCTTACAGTGGACAGAGGTTACAGACTGGTTTGCAGAAAGAGTGTTAAAGAGAGGAGACGTAGGAGACTGGGGTGCACAAGGTCTGTTGCAGAGAGCAGATGTTGGGGACTGGGGTGCAGAAGGATCATTTCAGAGAGCAGACGTTGGAGACTGAGGTGCAAAAAGACTGTTACAAAGAATCTAGGTTGGAGATTGTGATGCAAAAGGCCTGTTACAGAGAGCAGAGGTTCTAGACGAGGATGCAGAAGAACTGTTAGAGAGAGAAGAGTTGTTAGACAAGGTTGCAGAAGGATCTTACGGAGAGCAGAGATTGAAGACTGAGGCGCAGCAGGACTGTTACAGAGAGCAGAGGTTGAAGACTGGGGTGCAGAAGGCCTTATACGAAGAGCAGAGTTTGGAGAATGGCTGCAGAATGACTTTTACATATGGCAGAGTTGGAAACTGGTTTGCAGAAGGATCTTACAGAGAGCAGATATTGAAGACTGAGGTGCAGAAGGACTGTTACAGAGAGTAGAGGTTTGAGACTGAGGTGCAGAAGGATCGTGCAGAGAACAGAATTTTAAGCCTGAGGTGCTGAAGGACTGTTGCAGAGAGCACATGTTGGAGACTGAGTTTCAGAAGGACTGTTGCAGAGAGCTGAGTTTGGAGCCTGGGGTGCACATAAATCGTTGTAGAGAGCAGAGGTTTGATACTGTGGTGAAGAAGGATTGATATGGAGAACAGACTTTGGAGAATGGGGTGCAGAAGGCTGTTACAGAGAGCAGAGTTTGGAGACTGGGTTGCAGAAGGATCTTACAGAGAGCACATGTTGGAGACTGACGTACAGAAGGACTGTTGCAGTGAGCAGAGGTTGAAGACTGGGTTGTAGAAGGACGGTTGCAGAGAGGAGAGGTTGGAGACTTGGGTGAAGAAAGACTGTTGTAAAGAGCAGAATTTGAAGACTGAGGTGCAGAAGGACTGTTACAGAGAGCATAGTTTGGAGCCTGGGGTTCAGAAGGACCGTTACAGAGAGCGGATTTTGGAGACTAGGGTACAGATGGACTGTTGCAGAGCAGATGTTTTAGACTGTGGTTCAGAAGAACTGTATAAGAGAGCAGAGGTTAGAGAATGGGGTGCAGAAGTAAGGTTGCAGAGAGCAGAGGTTGGAGAAAGAGGTGCAGAAGGACTATTACAGAGAGCAGAGGTTGGACCCAGTGGTGCAGAAGGACTGATACAGAAAGAAGAGGTTTGAGATTGTGGTGCAGAAGGACCGTTACAGAGAGCAGAGCTTGAAGACTGCCGTACAGAAGGACTGTTAAAGAGAGCAGAGGTTGGAGAATGGGGAGCAGAAGAACTGTTGCAGAGAATAGAGTTCGGAGGCTGGGGTGCAGCAGGATCGGTGCAGAATCCAGAGGTTGGAGACTGTGGTGAAAAAAGAATGTTACAGAGAACAGAGTTTGAAAACTTGTATGTAGAAGGATCTTACATTACAGATAGCAGAGATTATAGACCGAGGTGCAGCAAGACTGTTACAGAGAGCACAGGTTGGAGACTGAGTTGCCTAAGGATCGTTGCAGACAACAAAGTTTCCAGACTGAGGCGCAGAAGGACTGTTGCTGATAGCAGATGTTGGAGACTTGGGTGCAGAATAACTGTTGCAGAGAGCAGATTCTGGAGACTGGGATGCAGAAGGATCATTGCAGAGAGCAGAGGTTGGAAACTGGTTTGCAGAAGGACTGTTACACAGAGCAGAGGTTGGAGACTGTGGTGAAAAAGGAGTTTTTCAGAGAACAGATGCTGGAGACCTAGTTGCAGAAGGACTGTTGCAGAGAGCAGATGTTGGAGACTGGGATGCAGAATGATTATTCTAGAGAGCAGAGGTAGGACACTAGGGGGCAGAAAAACTGTTACACAGAGTAGAGGTTGGAGACTTGGGTGAAGAACGACTGTTGCAGGGAGCAGGTGTTGGAGATTTGGGTGCAGAAGGACTGTTGCAGAGAGCAGAATTTGGAGACTGCAATACAGGAGGACTATTAAACAGAGAAGAGGTTGGAGATAGGGGTTGAGAGGAACTGATTCAGAGTGCAGATTTTGGAGACTGGGGTGCAGAAGAACTGTTGCAGAGAGCAGAGTTTAGAGTCTGGGGTGCAGAAGAACTGTTGCAGAGAGCAGCGGTTGGAGACTGCGATGCAGAAAGAATGTTACAGAGAGCAAAGTTTGGAGACAGAGGTACAGAATTACTGATACAGAAAGCAGACGTTGGAGACTGGGGTGCAGAAGGACCGTTTCAGAAAGCAGAGGTTGGAGACAGGGGTGCAGAAGGACTGTTGAGGAGAGGAGACGTTGGAGACTGGGGTGAAGAAGGATCGTTGCAGAGAGTAGAGTTTGGAAACTGAGGTGCAAAAAGACTGTTACAGAAAGTAGAGGTTGGAGACTGGGGTGCAGAAGAACTGTTACCGAAAGCAGAGTTTTTAGACAAGGTTTCAGAAGGAACTTCCAGAGAGCAGAGATTGTAGACCCAGGTGCAGCAGGACTGTTACAGAGAGCAGAGATTTGAGGCCTGGATGCAGAAGGCCTGTTACGGAGAGCAGAGTTTGGAGACTGGGGTGCAGAAGGACTGATACAGAGGACACAGTTTTTAGACTGGGTTGCAGAAGTATCTAACAGAAAGCAGATATTGGAGAGTGAGGTGTAGAATGATCGTTGCAGAGAGAAGAGTTTGCAGACTGGGGTCCAAAACAATCGTTGCAGAGAGCAGAGGTTAGAGACTGGGGTGCTGAAGGCCTGTTATAGAGAGCAGAGTTTAGAGACTAAGGTGCAGAGGGCCTGTTAAAGAGAGCAGAGTTTGAAGACTGGGGTGCAGAAGGATTGTTATAGAGAGCAGTGTTAGGATACTGGGTGGCGGAACGATCTTACAGAGGGCAGACTTTTTAGACTGAGGTGAAGGAGGACTGTTACAGAGAGCAATGGTTGGAGACTGGGGTTCAGAAGGATCATGCAGAGAGAAGAGGTTTTAGACTGAGGTGTAGAAGGACTTATACAGAGAGCAGAGGTTGGAGACTGAGGTGCAGAAGGACTGTTACAGGGAGCAATATTTGAAGACTGTGTTGCAGAAGGATCTTACATAGAGCAGAGTTTGGAGATTGAGGTGCAGAAAAACTGTTACAGAGAGCAAAGGTTGGAGTCTGGGGTGCAGAAGGATTGTTACAGAGAGCAAAATTTTTAGACTGAGGTTAAGAAGGACTTTTGCAGAGAGCAGATTTTGGTGACAGGGGTGCAGAAAGAGAGTTACAGAGAGCAGAAATCAGAGACTGGGGTGCAGAATAACGGCTACAGAGAGCAGAGGTTGGAGATTGGGGTTCAGAAGGCCTGTTACAGAGAGCAGAGTTCTGAGACTGGGGTGCAGAAGAACTTTTGCAGAGAACAGAGTTTTTTTATACTGGGTTTAAAAGGATCATAAAGAGAGCAGAGGTTTGAGACTGAGGTGCAGAAGGACTGTTGCAGAGAGCAGATGTTGTAGACTGCAGTACAGAAGGACTGTTGCAGAGAGCTGAGGTTGGAGACTAGGGTACACAAGGATTTTTTCAGAGAGCAGATGTTGTAGACTGTTGTTTAGAAGGACTGTTGCAGAGAGCAGAAGTTGGAGAATGGGGTACAGAAAGACTTTTGCAGAGAGCAGAGTTTGGAGACTGAGGTTCAGATAGACAGATACTGAAAGCAAAGGTTGGAGTGTGGCGTGCAAAAGGAACTTTACAGAGAGCAGAGTTCGGGGACTCTGGTACAGAAGAACTATTACAGAGAGCAGAGTTTGGAGACTGAGAGCAGAAGGACTGTTGAGGAGTACAGAGGTAGGAGACTGGGGTGCAACAGGACCGTTGCAGAAAGCAGACGTTGGAGACTGGTGTGGAGAAGAAATATTACAGAGAGCGGGTTTTGGAAACTGGGGTGTATAAAGATCTTTCAGAGACAAAGGTTGGAGACTGAGTTTCAGAAGGATCGTTGCAGAGAACAGAGGTTGGAGACTGGAGTGAAGAAGGATCGTTGCAGTCAGCAGAGTTTTCAGACTGAGAGGCAGAATAACTGTTACACAGAGCAGAGGTTGAAGGATGAGGTGAAGAAGGACAGTTACAGAGAGCAGATGTGGGAGACACGGGTGCAGGACTGATACAGAGCAGAAGTTGGAGACTGATATACAGAAGGACTGTTTCAGAGAGCAGATGTTGGAGACTCGGGTGCAGAAGGATTATTGCAGAGAGCAAGTTTTCAGACTGAGGTAAAGAAGAACTGTTGAAGAGTGCAGATGTTGGAGATTAGGGTGCACAAGGACTGTTGAAGCAAGCAGAGGTTGGAGACTGGAGTGCAGAGGGATCGTTGCAGAAAGCAGAGGTTGGAGACTGCGGTGCAGAAGGCCTTTTACAGAGAGCAGAGTTTGGAGACTGAGGTGCATTAGGACTGTTTCAGAGAGCAGAGATTGGAGAATGGGGTGCAGAAGGACTGTTGCAGTGCAGATTATGGAGACTAGGGTGTAGAAGGACTATTACAGAGAGCAGAGGTAGTTGACTGGGGTGCAGAAGCATCATACAGAAAGCAGAGTTTGGAGACTGAGGTGCAGAAGAACTGTTGAAGAGAGCAGAGATTTGAGACTGGGGTCCAGAAGGACTTATACAGAGGGCAGAGTTAAGAGACTGGGGTGCAGAAGCATCGTAGAGCAAGCGAAGTTTGGAGACTGTGGTGCAGAAAGACTGTTGCAGAGAGCAGAGGTTGGAGACTTGGGTGCAGAAAGACTGTTATAAAGAGCAGAGTTTGGAGACTGGGAAGCAGAAGCACTGTTGCAGAGTACAGCGGTTTGAGACTGGGGTGCAGCAGGACCGTTGCAGAAAGCAGAGGTTGAAGACTGGTGTGGAGAAGGAATATTACAGAGAGCAGATTTTGGAAACTGTAGTGCAGAAAGATTTTTCAGAGAGCAGAGGTTGGAGACTGAGTTGCAGAAGGATCATTGCAGAGAGTAGATGTTGGATACTGGGGTGCAGAAAGATTGTTTAGAGAGCAGATGTTGGAGACTGGGGTGCAGAAGGACTCTTGTAGAGAGCAGAGTTTGAAGACTGAGGTGGAGAAGGACTGTTAAAAATAACGCGGATGGAGACTGGGGTACAGAAGGATTGTTGAAAAGAGCAGAGGTTTAAGACTGAGGTACAGAAAGATCGTTGCAGAGAGCAGTGGTGGAGACTTGGCTGCAGAAGGACTATTACACAGAGCACACGTTGCAGACTGGGGTGCAGAAGGAATGTTGCAGACAGCAGCGGTTGGAGACTGGGGTGCATAAGGACTGTTGCAGAGAGCAGAGTTGGATATGAGGTGCAGAAGGACTGCTACAGAGAGCAGAGTATGTAGAGGGGAGAGCAGAAGGACTGGTACAGAAAGCAGAGGTAAAGACTGGTGTTCAGAAGGATTGTTACAAAGAGCAGAGTTTGGAGAATGCAGTACAGAAGGACTGTTACAGAGAGCAGAGGTTGGCAACTGGGGTGCAGAAGGAGTGTGGCAAAGAACAGAGGTTGGAGACTGAGGTGCAGAAAGACTGTTTCAGAGAGAAGAGTTTTTCGACAATGTTGCAGAAGGATCTTACAGAGAGCAGAGTTTATAGACCGAGGTGCAGCAGGACTGTTAAAGAGAGCAGAGGTTGGAGACTGGGGTACCGAAGGCCTGTTATGGAGAGCAGAGTTTGGAGAAGGGCTCCAGAAGGACTGTTACTGATAGCAGAGTTTTGAGACTTGGTTGCAGAAGGATTTTCCAGAGAGCAGATGTTGGAGACTGAGGTGCAGAAGGACTGTTACAGAGAGTAGAGTTTGAAGACTGAGTTACAGAAGGATCGTTGCAGAGAACAGAGGTTGGAGACTGGTGTACAGAAGGATCGTTGCAGTCAGCAGAGTTTCCAGACTGAGATGCAGAAGGAGTCTTACACAGAGCAGAGTTTGAAGACTGAGGTGAAGTAGGACAGTTACAGAGAGCAGACGTGGGAGAGAGGGGGGCAGGACTGATACAGAGCAGAAGTTGGAGACTGAGGTACAGAAGGACTGTTAGAGAGAGCAGAGGTTGGAGACTCGGGTGCAGAAGGATAATTCCAGTGAGCAGTGTTTTCAGACTGAGGTACAGAAGAACTGTTGCAGAGAGCAGATGTTGGAGATTGGGGTGCAAAAGGACTGTTGCAGCGAGAATAGATTGGAGACTGGGATACAGATGGATGGTTCCAGAGAGCAGAGGTTTGAAAGCGGGGTGCAGAAGGACTGTTGCAGAGCAGATTATGGAGACTAGGGTGTAGAAGGACTGTTCTAGAGAGCAGAGGTTGGAGACTCGGGTGCAGAAGGACTTTTGCAGAGATTAGAGGATGGAGACTGGGTTGGAGAAGGACTGTTGCAGAGAGCATATGTTGGAGACTGGGGTGCAGAAGGAATGTTGCACAGAGCAGTATTTGGAGACTGGGGTGCATATGGACTATTGCATACAGCAGAGGTTGCAGACTGAAGTGCAGAAGGACTGATACAGACAGCAGAGTTTCAAGAATGTGGTGCAGAAGGACTGATACAGAAAGCAGAGGTTGGAGAATGTGGTGCAGAAGGACCCTTAAAAAGAACAGAGGTTGAAGACTGCGGTACAGAAGGACTGTTACAGAGAGCAGAGGTTTTAGAATGGGGTGCAGAATAACTGTTGTATAGATCAAAGTTTGGAGACATCGGTTGCTGAAGGACAATTTCAGAAAGCAGAGGTTGAAGACTGGGTTTCAGAAGGATCTTACAGAGAGCAGAGTTTGCACACTCAGGTGCAGAATGACTGTTGCAAAGAGAACAGGTTGGAGATTGGGGCGCAGAAGGACTTTTGCAGAGAACAGAGGTTGGAGTTTGAGGTGCAGAAGGACTCTTACAGAGAGCAGAGGTCGGAGACTGGGGTGCAGAATGACTGATACATAATGCAGAGTTTGGAGACTCAGGTGCGTAAGGACCGTTACAGAGAGCAGAGGTTGGAGATTGCAGTACATAAGGACTCTTACAGAGAGCAGAGGTTGGAGACAGGTGTGGAGAATTATCTTACAAAGAGCATAGGTTGAAGACTGGGGTGCAGAAGGACTGTTGAAGAGCAGATCATGGAGACAAGGGTGTAGAAGAACTTTTACAGAGAGCAGAAGTTGTAGACTGGGGTGCAGAAGCATCATAAAGAGAGCAGAGTTTGGAGACTGAGGTGCAGAAGGACTGTTGCAGAGAGCAGAGATTGGAGACTGGGGTGCAGAAGGACTGATACAGAGGGCAGAGTTTGGAGACTGGTGTGCAGAAGCATCTTACAGCGAGCAAAGTATGGAGACTGAGGTGCAGAAAGACTGTTGCAGAGAGCAGAGGTTGGAGACTGGGGTGCAGAAGGACTGTGAAAGAGAGCAGAGTTTGAAGACTTGGGTGCAGAAGGCCTGTTACACAGAGAAGAGGTTGGAGACTTGGGTGCAGAAGGCCTCTGACAAAGAGCAGATATTGGAGACTGGGGTGCAGAAGGACAGTTTCAGAGAAGAGAAGTTGGAGACTGGGGTGCATAAGGACCGTTGCTTAGAGAAGAGGTTGGACTGATGTGCAGAAGGACTTTTACAGAGAGCACAGGTAGGAGACTGGGGTGCAAAATGAATGTTTCAGAGAACAGAGGTTGGAGACTGGGGTGCAGGAGGTCTGTTACAGAAAGCAGAGGTTAGAGACTGAGGTGCACAAAGACTGTTAAAGAGAGTAGAGGTTGGAGAGTGTGTTCAGAAAGACTTATTGAGAAAGCAGATGTTGGAGACTGGGGTGCAGAAGGACGGATAAAGAGAGCAGAGTTTGGAGACTCCAGTAAAGAAGGACTGCTACAGAATGCAGAGGTTGGAGAATGGGGTGAGAAGGAGTGTTGCAGAGAATAGAGGTTGGAGACTGGGGTGCAGAAGCACCTTTGCAGAGAGCAGAGGTTGGAGACTGAGGTGCGGAATTATTGTTACAGAGAGCAGAGTTTTGAGACTGGGGTGTAGAAAGACTGTTTCAGTGAGCAGAGTTTGCAGACTGGGTTTCAGAAGGGTCTCACAGAAAGAAGAGTTTGGAGACTGATGTACAGAAGGACTTTTACAGCGAGCAGAGTTTGAAGACTGGGGTGCAGAAGAATTGTTGCAGAGAGCAGAGTTTTAAGACTGAGGTACAGAAGAACTGTTGCAGAGAGCAGATGTTGGAAACTTGGTGAACAAGGACTGTTGCAGCGAGCACAGGTTGGAGACAGGGTGCAGAAGGATCGTTGCAGAGAGCAGAGGTTGGAGACTGGGGTACAGAAGGACTGACAAAGACAGAAGTGGTTGGAGACTGGGGTGCAGAAGGCCTGTTACAGAGAGCAGAGTTTAGAGACTTGGGTGCAGAAGGACTGTTACAGAGAGCAGAGTTTGGAGACTGGGTTGCAGAAGGATCTTACAAAGATCAGAGTTTGGAGACTGAGGTTCAGATGCACTGTTGCAGAGAGTAGAGTTTGAAGACCTAGGTGCAGAAGGACCTTTGCAGAGAGCAGAGCTTAGAGACTGATGTGCAGAATGATTGATAAAGAGAGCAGAGGTTGGAGACTGGGGTGCAGAAGGACTGTTGCAGAGAGCAGAGGTTTTAGACTGGGGTGTAGAAGGACTGTTGCAGAGAGTAGAGGTTGCAGATTTGGGTGAAGAAGGACTGTAGCAGAGAGCAGAGGTTGGAGACTAAGTTGCAGAAGGACAGATACACAGTACAAAGTTTGGAGACTCGGGTGCAGAAGGACTAAGACAGAAAGCAGAGCGTGGAGACTCATGTGCAGAAGGACCCTTACAGAGATCAGTGGTTGGAGACTGCAGTACAGAAGGACTGTTAAAAAGAGCAAAGGTTGGAGAATGGGGTGGAGAAGAACTGTTGCAGAGAGCAGATTTTGGAGACTGGTGTGCAAAAGGACTGTTGCAGAGAGCAGAGGATGGAGACTGGTGTGCAGAAGGCCTGTTACAGAGAGAGGTGTGGGAGACTTAGGTGCAGAAGTCCTGTTACGTAGAGTAGAGTTTGGAGACTGGGGTGCAGAAGGATCGTGCAGAGAACAGAGGTTTCAGACTGAGGTGCAGAAGGACTGTTGTAGAGATCAGAGGTTGGAGACTGGGGTGCAGTAGGATCATTACAGAGAGCAGAGTTTGGAGACTGGTGTGCAGAAGGCCTGTTAAAGAGAAGAGAGGTTGGAGACTGGGGTGCAGAAGAACTGTTATAGAGAGCAGTGTTTGGAGACTGGGTTTCTAAAAGATCTCACAGAGAGCAGAGTTTGGAGACTGAGGTGCAGGTGGACTGTTACAGAGAGCAGTGGTTTTAGACTGGGGTGCAGAAGGATCGTGCAGAGAGCAGAGGTTTCTGACTGAGGTTCAGAAGGACTGTTACAGAGAGCAGAGGTTGGAGACTGAGGTGTAGGAGGACTGTTAAAAAGAGGATAGTTTGGAGACTAAGGTGCAGAAGGACTGTTACAGGAAGCAGAGTTTGGAAATTGGGGTGAATAAGGACCGTTACAGAGAGCAGATTTTGGAGACTGCGGTGTAGGATTGTTACCGAGAGCAGAGGTTAAAGACTGGGGTTCAGAAGGACTCTTACATAGAACAGAGGATGGAGACTGAGGTGCAGAAGGATAGATACAGAGAACAGAGGTTTGAGACTGGGGTTCAGACAGACTGTTACATTATGCAGAGGTTGGAGACTGGGATTTAGAACAACCGTTACAAAGAGCAGAGGTTGGGGACTGCGGTACAGAAGCACTGTTACAGAGAGCAGATTGCGGAGTCTTGGGAGAAGAGGACTGTTGCTGAGGAGAGAGGTTGTAGACTGTGGTGGAGAAGGAATGTTACAGAGAGCAGAGTTTTGAAACTGGAGTGCAGAAGAATCTTACAGAGAGCAGAGGTTGGAGACTGTGGTGCAGAAGGACTGTTACAGAGTGCAGACGTTGGAGACTGGGGTCCAAAAGAATTCTTGCAGAGAGCTGAGTTTGGAGACTGGGGTTCAGAAGGACTTTTGCAGAGAGCAGATGTTGGAGAGGGGGTGCAGAAAGACAGTTGCCGAGAGCGGATTTTAGAAACTGGGGTGCAGATCGACTGTTACACAGAGCAGAGGTTGGATAGTGAGGTGCAGTAGTACTGTTACAGAGAGCAGAAGTTGGATACGCGGGGCAGAAGTACCCTTACAGAGAGCAGAGGTTGGAGACTGGGATTCAGATGGATTTAACAGAGAGCAGAGTTTGGAGACTGGGGTTCTAAAGGACTGTTACAGAGTGCAGAGTTAAAAGACTGGGTTGCAGAAGTATCTTACAGAGAGCAGAGTTGGGAGACTGAGGTGCAGTAGTACTGTTACAGAGAGCAGAAGTTGGATACGCGGGGCAGAAGTACCCTTACAGAGAGCAGAGGTTGGAGACTGGGATTCAGATGGATTTAACAGAGAGCAGAGTTTGGAGACTGGGGTTCTAAAGGACTGTTACAGAGTGCAGAGTTAAAAGACTGGGTTGCAGAAGTATCTTACAGAGAGCAGAGTTGGGAGACTGAGGTGCAGAAGGACAGTTACAGAGAACAAAGGTAGGAGACTGGGGTACAGAAAGGTTGTTGCAGAGAGCAGAATTTTCAGTCTGGGGTGCAGAAAAACTGCTGCAGAGAGCAGAAGTTGGAGACGGGGTTGCAGAAGGACTGCTGCAGAAAGAAGAGGTTGGAGACTGGGGTGCAGTAGCACTGTTGAGGAGAGCAGAGGTTGGAGACTGAGGTTCGGAAGTCCTGTTACAGAGAGCAGAGGTTGGAGAATGGGGTGAAGAAAGACTGTTGAAGAGAGCAGAGGTTGGATACTGGGGTGAAGAAGGATCTTACAGAGAGCAGAATTTGAAGACTGAGGTGCAGAAGGACTGTTTCAGAGATCAGAGGTAGGAAACTGGGGTGCAGTAGGATCATTGAAGACAGCAGAGGTTAGAGACTGTGGTGCAGAAGGCCTCTTACAGAGAGGAGAGGTTGGAGACTGGAGTGCAGAAGGACTGTTATAGAGAGCAGGGTTTGGAGACTGGGTTGCTGAAGAATCTTACTGACACCAGAGTTTGGAGACTGAGGTGCAGGTGGACTGTTACAGAGAGCAGTGTTTGGATACTGGGGTGCAGAAGGATCGTGCAGAGAGCAGAGTTTGGAGACTGGGGATCAGAAAGACTGCTGCAGAGAGCAGATGTTGGAGACTGGGGTGCAGAAGGACTGTTGCAGAGAGCAAATTTTAGAGGCTGGGGTGCAGAAGGACTATTACATAGAACAGAGTTTGGAGACTGAGGTGCAGAAGGACTGTTACAGTGACCAGAATTTTGAGACTGGGTTGCAGAAGGACTGTTACAGAGAACAGAGGTTGAAAACTGGGGTTCAGATGGATCTTACACAGAGCAGAGTGTGGAAACTGGGGTGCAAATGGACTGTTGCAGAGACCAGATGATGGAGACTGGGGTGCAGAAGGATCGTTGCAGAGAGAAGATTTTGCAGACTGGGGTGCAGAAGGCCTGCTACAGAAAGAAGACTTTGGAGACTGGCATGCAGAATGCCTGTTATAGAGAGGTGAGGGTGGAGTTTGAGGTGCAGGTGGACTGTTACATAGAGCAATGTTTTGAAACTGGGGTGCAGAAGGATCTTATAGAGAGCAGATGTATCAGACTGATGTGCAGAAGTACTGTTACAGAAAGTAGAGGTTTGAAATTGGGGTGCAGAAGGACCGTTACAGAGACCAGAGTTTGAAGACTATGGTATAAAAAAACTGTTACAGAGAGAAGAGGTTGGAGACTGGGGTGCAGAAGGAATGATACAGAGAGCACAGGTTGGAGACTGAGGTGCAGAAGGATAGATACAGAGAGCAGAAGTTTGAGACTGAGGTTCAGAAGGACTAATACAGAAAGCAGTATATGGAGACTGGGGTTCAGAAGGCGCGTTACGGAGAACAGTGGTTGGAGACTGCGGTACAGAAGAACTGTTACAAAGAGCAGATGTTGAGGACTGGGAGCAGAAATACTGTTGCAGAGGACAGAGTTTGGAGACTGGGGTGCCGCAGGACACTTGCACAAAGCAGAGGATAAAGACTGGGCAAGAGAAGGAATATTACAGAGAACAGAGTTTAGAATCTAGAGTGCAGAAGAAAATTACAAAGACCAGAGTTTGGAGACTGTGGTGCAGTAGGACTGTTGCAGAGAGCTGTGATTGGAGACTGAGGTGCACAAGGACTGTTGCAGAGAGTAGAGGTTGGAGACTGGTGTGCAGAAGGATGGTTTAAAGGAGCAGAGCTTGGAGACAAGGGTGAAGAAGGATCTTACAGAGAGCTGAAGTTGGAGACTGAGGTGCAGAAGCACTCTTGTAGAGATCAGATATTGGAAACTGGGGTGCAGTAGGATCATTGCAGAGAGCAGAGGTTGGAGACTGGGGTGCAGAAGGACTGTTGCAGAGAGAAGATTTTAAAAACTGGGGTGCAGAAGACTGTTACACAGAGCAGAGGTTTGAGACTGGGGTGCAGAAGGACTGTTACCGAGAGCAGAGTTAGGAGACTGGGGTGCAAAAGGACTGTTACAGAGTGCAGAGTTTAAAGACTTGGTGTCACAAAGATCTTACAGATAGCAGAGTTGGGAGACTGAGGTGTAGAAGGACTGTTACAGAGAGCAGAGGTAGGAGACTGGGGTGCAGAAGTGTCATTGCAGAGAGCAGAGTTTTCAGACTGAGGTGCAGAAGAACTGTTGCAGAGAGCAGATGTTGGAGACTGGGGTGTAGAAGGACTGTTGCAGAGAGCAGATGTTTGAGACTGGGGTGCAGAAGAACTTTTGCAGAGAGCTGATGTTGGAGACTGACTTGCGGAGGTCCTGTTACAGAGAGCAGAGGTTGGAGACTCGGAAGCAGAAAGACTGTTACAGAGAGCAGTGTTTAAAGATTGGAGTGCAGAAGGATCATTTCAGAGCACAGAATTTTCAGACTGAGGTGCAGAAGGACTGTTACAGAGAGCAGTTGTTGGAGACTTGGTTGCAGAAGGACTGGTACAGAGAACAGAGGTTGGAGACTGGGGTGCAGAATGCTTGTTACAGAGAGAAAGGTTTGGAGAAAGGGTGCAGAAAGACTGTTACAGAGGGAAGAGTTTGGAGACTGGTTGCCTAAAGATCTTAAAAAGAGCAGAGGTTGGAGACATAGGTGCAGAACGACTGTTACAGAGAGTAGAGGTTGGAGACTGAGGTGCAGAAGGATTGTTACAGAGAGCAGATTTTGGAGACTGGGGTGCAGAAGGACTGTTGCAGATTGCAGAAGTTGGAGACTGTGGTGTAAAAGGACTGTTGGAGGGAACAGAGTTTGGAGACTTGTTTGCAGAAGAAATGTTGCAGAGAGTAGAGTTTGGAGACTGAGATGCAGAAGGACTGTTTCAGAAATCAATGGTTGGAGACTGGCGTGCAGAAGGACTGATAGAGAAAGAAGAAGTTGGAGACTGTGGTAAAGAAAGAAAATTACAGAGAGCAGACTTTAAAGACTGCAGTACAAAAGGCCTGTTACAGAGAGCAGAGGTTGGAGACTGGGGTTGAGAAGGACTATTTCAGAGTGCAAATATTGGAGACTGTGGTGCAGAAGAACTCTTGCAGAGAGAAGAGGTTGGAGACTGGGGTGCAGAAGAACTGTCGCAGAGAGCAGAGTTTGAAGACTGTGGTGCAGAAGGACCTTTAGAGAGAGCAGAGTTTAGACACTGCAGTGCAGAAGGACTGTTACAGTCAGCATACATTGGAGACTAGGGTACAGAAGGACTGTTTTAGAGAGCAGATGTTGGAAATTGTGGTTCACAATGACTGTTGCAGAGAACAGAGTTAGAGAATTGGGTGTAGAAGGACTGTTGCAGAGAGCACACGTTGGAGACTGAGGTGCAGAAGGATTGTTACAGAGAGTTTGGAGACTAGGGTGCAGAAGGATCTTACAGAGAGCAGAGGTTGGAGAAAGGGGTGCAGAAGTACTGTTACAGAGAGCAGAGGTTGGAGACTGAGGTTCAGAAGGACTGTTATAGAGATGAGGTTGGAGATGGGTAGAAGAAGGACTGTTACTGAGAACAGAGGTTGGAGACTCATGTGCAGCAGTACAGTTGCAGAAAACAGAGGTTGGAGACTGGGGTAGAGATGGAAAGTTACCGGGAGCAGAGTTTTGAAACTGTGGTTCAGAAGGATATTACATAGATCAGAGGTTGGAGACAGGGGTGCAGAAGGACTGTTGCATAGAGCAGATGTTAAAGACTGGGTTGCAGAAGGATCGTTGCAGAGAGCAGAGGTTGGAGACTGGGGTGCAGAAGGTTTGTTGCAGAGAGCAAACGTCTCAGACTGGGGTGAAGAAGGATCATTGCAGACAGCAGAGTTTAGAGACTGGGGAGCAGAAGAACTGTTACAGAGAGTAGAGTTTGGATACTGAGGTGCAGATGAATCGTTTCTTAGAGCAGAGATTGGAGACTGAGGTGCAAAAGGACTGTTGCAGAGAGCAGAGGTTGGAGACTGAGGTTCAAAAGGACTGTTACAGAGAGTAGAGGTTGGAGATTGGCATGCAAAAGACCTGTTACAGAGAGCAGAAGTCAGAGACTAGGGTGCAGAAGAACTGTTACAGAGCAGAGTTTTTAGACAAAGGTTGCACAAGGATCTTACAGAGAGCAGAGGTTGTAGACCAAGGTGCAGCAGGACTGTTACAGAGAGCAGAGGTTGGTGACTAGGGCGCAGAAGGGTCCTTGCAGAGAACAGAGTTTTCAGACTGAGAATCAGAAGGACTTTCACAGAGAGCACATGATGAAGACTGGGGTGCAGAACGACTGTTGCACAGAGCAGAGGTTGGAGACTGGAGTGCAGAAGTACTGTTGCAGAAAGCAAGGTTGGAGACTGAGGTGCAGAAAGACTGTAACAGGGAAGAGAAATTGGAGACTGGGCTGCTGAAGAATTTGTAAAGAGAGCAGAGGTTGGAGACTGGGGTGCAGAAGGATCGTCATAGAGAACAGAGGTTGGAGACTGGGGTGCAGAAGGCCTGTTACGGAGAGAAGAGTTTGGAGAAGGGGTGCAGAAGTACTTTTACACAGAGTAGAGCCCGAGGTGCAGAAGGACGATTACAGAGAGCAGAGGTTGGAGACAGGTGCAGAAGGATTGTTACAGAGAGCAGACGTTGGAGACTTGGTCTCAGAGGGACTGCTGCGGAGAGCAGAGGCTGGACATGGGGTTTTGCAGGACTGTTGCGGAGAGCACAGGTTTGAGATTTGGGTGAAGAAGGACTGTTGCAGAGAGTACAGGTTGAAGACTGTGTTGCCGTAGGACTGTTACAGAGGCAGAGGTTGGAGACTTTGGTGCAGAAGGACTGTTGCAAAGAGCAGATGTTGGAGACTGGGTTGCAGAAAGACTGTTGCAGAAAGCAGAGTTTGTAGACTGAGATGCAGAAGTACTGTTACAGAGAGCAGAGGTTTGGAGAATGGTGTGCAAAATGCCTGTTACAGAGAGCAGAGGTTGGAGACTGGGGTGCAGAAGGACTGTTACAGACAGCAGAGTTTGGAGACAGGGTTGCAGAAGGATCTTACAAAGAGCAGAGCTTAGAGACTGTGGTACAGCAGGACTGTTAAAGAGAGCAGAGGATGGAGACTGGGGTGCAGAAGGATTGTTGTAGCGAGCAGAGGTTTGAAACCAGCGTCCCAAAAGAATGTTACAGAGAACAGAGGTTGGAGAAGGGGTGCAGAAGGACTGTTACAGAGGGCAGATTTTACAGAGTGGGTTGCAGAAGGATCTTAGAGAGAGCAGATGATGGAGACTCAGCTGCAGAAGGACTGTTACAGAGAGTAGAGGTTAGAGACTAAATGCAGAAGCACCGTTTTAGAGAGCAGAGTTTTGAGACTGAGGTACAGAAGGATTGTTACAGAGAGCAGAGGTTGGAGCCTGGGGTGCAGAAGGAGTGTTGCAGATAGCAGAGTTTGGAGACTGCGGTGTAGAAGGATTTTGCAGATACAGAGTTTTGAGACTTTGGTGCAGAAGGACTGATACAGAAAGCAGAGGTTGAAGACTGGGGAGCAGAAGAACCCTTAGAGAATGCAGTTATTGGAGACTGCACTACAGGAGGACTGTTACAGAGAGCAGAGGTTGAAGACTGGTGTGGAGAAGGACTGTTTCAGAGTGCAGACCTTGGATACTGGGGTGTAGAAGAACTGTTGCAGAGAACAGAGGTTGAAGACTGGGGTGCAGAAGAACTGTCGCAGAGAGCAGAGGATGGAGACTGAAGTGCAGAAGTAATGTTGCAGGGAGCAGAGGTTGGAAACTGTGGTGCAAAAGGAATGATACAGAAAGGAGTGGTTGAAGACTTGGGTGCAGAACGACCGTTACAGAGAGCAGAGGTTAGGGACTGAGGTACAAAAGAACTGTTACAGACAGCAGAGGTTGGAGACTGGGGAGCAGAAGGACTGTTACAGAGAGTAGAGGTTTAAGACTGGGGTGCAGAAAGACAGTTACAAAGAGCACAGGCTGGAGACTGGGTTTAAGAAGAAATGTTGCAGAGAGCAGAGGTTAGAGACTGGCGTGCAGAAGGACTTTTGCAGAGAGCAGATTTTGGAGACTGCAGTACAGAAGGACTTTTACAGAGAGGATAGGTTGGAGACTGGGGTGCAGAAAGATTCTTACAGAGATCAGAGGATAGAGACTGGGTTGCAGAATAAATGTTGCATAGAGCAGACATTGGAGACTGGGGTGCAGAAAGGTCGTTGCAGATAGTAGAGGTTTGAGACTGGGGTATAGAAGGACTTTTGCAGAGAACAGAGGTTTGAGACTGGGGTGCAGAAGAACTTTTGCAGAGAGCAGAGGTTGGTAACTGAGGTGCAGAAGGACTGTTACAAAGAGCAGTGTTTGGAGACTGGGGTGCAGAAGAACTGATACAGAAAGCAGAGTGTGGAGACTGGGGTGCAGAAGGACCGTTACACAAAGCACAGTTTGGAGACTGCGGTACACAAGGACTGTTAGAAGAGCTGAGTTTGGAGACTGGTGTTCAGAAGGAGTAATGCAAAAAAAAGAGTTTGGAGACTGGGGTGCCGAAGGACAGTTACAGAGAGCACAGATTGAGACTAGAGTGCAAAAAAAATGTTGAAGAGAGCAGAAGTTGGAGACTGGGGTGAAGAAGGACCGTTGCAGAGAGCAGAAGTTGGAGACTGAAGTGTGAAGAACTGTTACAGAGAGCAGAGTTTGGAGACTGGGATGCAAAAGAACTGATACAGAAAGCAGACTTTGGAGACTGGGGTGTAAAAGGCCCATTAAAGAGAGCAGATGTTGGAGACTGCAGTACATATGGACTGTTAAAGAGAGCAGAGGTTGGAGACTTGGGTGCAGAAGGACTGATGCAGAGAACAGAGTTTGGATACTGGGGTGCAGAAGCAACTTTGCAGAGAGCAGAGGTTGGAGACTCAGGTTAAGAAGGATCGTTGCAGAGATAAGAGGATGGAGACTGGGTTGCAGAAGGCCTTTTATAGAGTGCAAAGTTTGGAGAGTGGGGTGAAAAAGGCCTGTTACAGAGAGCAGAATTTGAAGACTGGGGTGCAGAAGCACTGTTACAGATAGCACAGTTTTGAGACAGGGTTGCAGAAGGATCTTACAGAGAGCATTTTGGAGACTGAGTTTCAGAAGGACTGTTTAAGAGAGCAAAGGTTGGAAACTGGGTCCAGAAGGATTGTTTCAGAGTGCAGAGTTTTCAGACTGATGTGCAGAAAGACTGTAGGAGAGAGCAGATATTGGATCCTGGGGTGCAGAAGGACTGTTACAGAGAGCAGAGTTTGGAGACTAGGGTGAAGAAGAATCGTTGAAGAGAGCACAGGTTGGGGACTGGGGTGCAGAAGGACTGTTACAGAAAGCAGAGGTTGAAGATTGTGGTGCAGAAGGTCTGTTATAGAGAGCATAGTTTTGAGACTGGGGTTTAGAAAAACTGTTACACAGAGCAGAGTTTGACGAATGGGTTTCAGAAGGATCTTACCGAGAAAAGAGTTTGGAGACGGAGGTGCAGAAGAACTTTTGTAGAGCATAGAGATTGGATACTTAGAAGCAGAAGGACTGTTGTAGAGAGCAAAGGTTGGAGACTGAGGTCCAGAATGATTTTTACAGAGATCAGAGTTTGGAGACTGGGGAGAAGAAGGAGTGTTACAGAGAGCAGAGTTTGGAGATTGGGGTGCAGTAGAACTATTACCTGGAGCAGAGGTTGGAGACTGGGGTGCAGAAGGACTGTTGCAGAGAGCATAGTTTGGAGACTGAGGTGCAGAAGGACTGTTACAAAGAGCAAAGGTTGGAAACTGGGGTGCAGAAAAACCATTGCAGAGAGCAGAGGTTGGAACCTGGGGAGAAGAAGGATCTTTGCAGAGAATGGATGTTGGAGACTGGGGTGCAGAAGGACTGTTACAGAGAGCAGAAGTTGGAGACTGAAATGCAGAAGGACCTTTACAGATTGCAGAACTTCGAGACTGAGGTGGAGTAGGACTTTTACAGAGAGGAGAGTTTGGAGACTGGGGTGCAAAAGGATTCTTACAGAGAGCAGAGTATGGAGACTGGGGTGCAGAAGGAGTTTTACAGAGTGCAGAGTTTGGAGATTGGGGTTCAGAAGAACTGTTACAGAGAACAGATGTTGGAGACTGGGGTGTAGAAGGTCTCTTACAGGGAACAGAGTTTGGAGACGTACGTGAAGATGAATTTTTACAGAGAGCAGAGTTTGGACACTGATGTGCAGAAGGACAGTTACAGAGAGCAGAGCTTGGATACTGGGGTGCAGCAGGAGTGTTGCAGAGAGCAGAGTTTGGAGACTGTGGTGAAGAGGGATCGATGCAGAGAGCAGAGGTTGAAGACTGAGGTGCAGAAGGATCGCTACGGAGAGCAGAGTTTGGATATTGGGGTGCAGCAGGACAGTTGCAGAAAGCACTGTTTGGAGACTGGGGTGAAGAAGGACTGTAGCAGAGAGCAGACGTTAGAGACTGGGGTGCAGAAGGATCGTTGCAGAGAGCAGAGTTTGGAGACTGGGGTGTAGAAGGACTGTTGCAGAGAGCAGAGGTTGGAGACTGGGGTGCAGAAGGACTGTTGCAGAGAGCAGAGGTTGGAGACTGAGGTGAAGAAGAACTGTTACAGCGAGCAGAGTTTGGAGACTTGGGTCCAGAATAACTGATAATGAAAGTAGTGTTTGGAGTCTCGGGTGCAGAAGGACCATTACAGACAGCAGAGGTTGGAGCCTGCAGTACAGAAGGACTGTTACAGAGAGCAGAGTTTGGAGCCTGGGGTGTACAAATACTTTTTCTTAGA
This sequence comes from Ictidomys tridecemlineatus, assembly GCF_052094955.1. Lineage (NCBI taxonomy): Eukaryota > Metazoa > Chordata > Mammalia > Rodentia > Sciuridae > Ictidomys > Ictidomys tridecemlineatus. Next base: position 3,585 of record NW_027522403.1, on the reverse strand, counting down.
ACGGAGGTTGGAGACTCGGGTGCAGAAAGACTGTTGCAGAGAGCAGAAGTGGGAGACTGAGGTGCAGAATGATCGTTGCAGAGAGCATAGTTTTCAGACTGAGGTGCAGAAGGACTGTTACAGAGAGCAGATGTGAAAGACTGGGGTGTACAAGGTCTGTTGCAGAGTGTAGCATTTGGAGTATGGCGTCGAGAAGGACTGTTGCCGAGAGCAGAGGTTAGAAACTGGGGTGGAGAAGAACTGCTGCAGAGAGAAGAGGTTAGAGACTGTTACACAGAGCAGACTTTGGAGACTGGGGTGCAGAAGGACTTATACAGAAAGCAGACTTTGGTGACGTGGGTGCAGAAGGACTGTTGCAGAGAGAAGAGGTTGGAGACTGAGGTGGAGAAGGACTGTTGAAGAGAGCAGATGTTTCAGAGTGGGGTGCAGAAAAACTGTTGCAGAAAGTAGAGATTGCAGACTGGGGTGAAGAAGGACTATTGCAGAGAGCATAGGATGAAGACTGAGGTACAGAAGGACTGTTACAGAGAGCAGAGTTTGGAGAATGTTGGGCAGAAAGACTTATACAGAAAGCATTGTTGGATACTGGGCTTCAGAAGGACCTTTACAGAGAACAGAGGTTGGAGACTGCGGTACAGATGGACTGTTACAGAGAGCAGACGTTGGAGACTAGGGTGCTGAAGGACCATTGCATAAAGCAGAGGTTGGAATTGGGGCGCAGAAGTACTGATGCAGAGAGAAGAGCTTGGTGTCTGAGGTGCAGAAGAACTGTTACAGAGAGCAGAGGTTCGAGACCGGGGTGCAGAAGGACTGATACAGAAAGGAGAGTTTGGAAACTGGGGTGCAGAGGGACCATTACAGAGAACAGAGGTTGGAGACTGCAGTAAAAAAGTACTGTTACAGAGAGCAGAGGTTAAAGACTGCGGTGGAAAAGGACTGTTACAGAGAGCATATTTTGGAGACTGAGTTGAGGCAGGACTGTTGCAGAGAGAAGAGGTTGACGACTGGGTTGCAGAAGGACTGTTGCAGATAGCAGAGGTTACAGAGTGAGGTGCAGAAGGATTGTTACAGAAAGAAGAGTTTGGAGACTGGGGTTCAGAAGGACTCTTACGGAGAACAGAGGTTGAAGACTGCGGTACAGAAGAACTGTTGTAGAGAACAGGTTGGAGACTAGGGTGCAGAAGAAATGATACAGAGAGCAGCATTTGAAAACTGGGGTGCATAAGAATCTAAAGTGAGGAAAGTTGGAGACTGGAGTGCAGAAAAAATTTTGCAGAAAGCAGATGTTGGAGACTGGGGTGCAGAAAGATCGTTGCAGAGTAGATTATGGAGACTGGGGTATAGAAGGACTGTTCTAGAGAGCAGAGGTTGGAGACTGGTGTGCAGAAGGACTCTTGCAGATAGCAGTTGTTGAAGACTGATGTGCAGAAATACTGGTACAGAGAGCAGTGTTTGGAGACTTGTGTGCAGGACTGATACTGAGAGCAGAGATTGGAGACTGGGGTGCAGAAGGACTGTTAAAGAGAGCAGAGTTTAGAGACTTGAATGCAGAAAGCCTGTTACAGAGAGGAGAGGTTGTATACTGGGGTGCAGAAGGCCTCTTACAGAGAACAGAGGTTGGAGACTGATGTGCAGAAGGACTGTAACAGAGAGCAGAGGTTGGAGACTGGGGTGCAAATAGACTTTTGCAGAGTGCAGTGTTTGGAGACTAAGGTGCAGAAGGACTGTTGCAGAGAGCAGAGGTTGGAGACGGGGTGCAGAAGGACTGTTACAGAGAGCAGAGGTTGAAGCCTGGCGTGCAGAAAGACGAATACAGAAAGCAGAGTTTGAAGACTGGATTGCAGAATGACTGATACAGAAAGCAGAGGTTGGAGATGGGGTGCAGAATAACCCTTACAGATAACAGAGGTTTGAGACTGCGGTACAGAAGGACTGTTACAGAGAGCAGAGGTTGGAGCCTGGGGTGCACAATAAATGTTGTAGAGAAAAGATGTTGGAGACTCTGGTGTTGAAGGACCATTGCAGAAAGCATATGTTGAAGACTGGGTTTCAGAATGATCTTACAGAGAGCAGATTTTGGACACTGAGGTGCAGAAGGACTGTTGCAGAGAGCAGAGGTTCGAGATTGGGGCGCAGAAAAACTGTTTCAGAAAGCAGAGGTTGGAGTCTGAGGTGCAGAAGGACTATTACAGAGAGCAGAGGTTGGTGATTTCGGTGGAAAAGTACTGTTGCAGAGAGCAGATTTTAAAGGCTGAGTTGAGGAAGGACTGAAGCAGAAAGCAGAGGTTGAAGAGTGGGGTGCAGAAGGACTGTTGCAGACAGCAGATGTTGCAGAGTGAGGTGCAGAAGGACTGTTACACAGAGCAGAGTTTGGAGACTGTGGTGCAGAAGGACTAACACACAAAGCAGAGGTTGGAGACTGGAGTGCCCGAGGCCCTTACAGAGAACAGAGGTTGAAGACTGTGGTACAGAGGAACTGTTGTAGAGAACAAGGGTGGAGAGTGGGGTGCATAGGGACCATTGCAGACAGCAAACTTTGGAGACTGGGGTGCCGAAGGATTGTTGCAGAGAGCAGACGTTGGAGACTGGGGTGAAGAAGGATCGTTGCAGAGAGTAGATTATGGATACTGGGGTATAGACGGACAATTCTAGAAAGCAGAGGTTAAAGACTGGGGTGCAGAAAGACTGTTTCAGAGAGCAGTTGTTGAAGACTGTGGTGCAGAAAAACTGCTACAGAGAGCATGTTTGATGACTAAGGTGCAGGACTGATACTGAGAGCAGAGTTTGAAGACTGTGGTACAGAAGGATCTTCCAGAGAGCAGAGTTTGGAGACTGAGGTGCAGAAGGACTGCTCCAGAGAGCAGAGGTTGAAGATTGGGGTGCAGAACGACTGTTAAAGAGAGCAAAGTTCAGAGACTTTGATGCAGAAGGCCTGTTACAAAGAGCAGAGGATGGAGATTGAGGTGCAGAAGGACTGTTACAGAGATAGATGTTGAATACTGAGGTTCAAATAGACCATTGCAGAGAGCAGATGTTGGAGACTGAGGTGTAGAAGGACTGTTGCGGAGTGCGGAGGTTTGAGACTTGGGTGTAAAAGGACTGTTGCAGTGAGCAGAGGTTGGGGATTTTGGTGTCTAAGGACCTTTGCAGAGAGCAGAATTTGGAGACTGAGGTGCAGATGGCCTGTTACAGAGAGCAGAGTTTGGAGACTTGAGTGCAGAAGGACTGATATAGAAGCAGTGGTTGGAGACTGGGGTTCAGAAACAATTACAAAGAGAAGAGTTTGGAAATTGCAGTACAGAGGCACTGTAACAGAGAGCAGAGATTGGAGACTGGGGTTGAGAAGGACTGTTGCAGAGATCTGATATTGAAGACTGGGGTGCAGAAGGACTGTTGTAGAGAGTAGGTTGGAGACTGTGGTGCAGAAGGACTGTTGCAGAGAGTACGGGATGGAGATTGGGGTGCTGAAGACTGAGGTTAATAAGGACTGTTGGAGACAACAGAGTTTGGAGACAGGGATTCAGAAAGACCATTGCAGAGAGCAGAGGTTGGATACTGAGTTTCAGAAGGATTGTTACAGAGAGC